>NC_056728.1:260095397-260395397 GCF_019279795.1 Protopterus annectens
TTTTGCAAACATTAATGATGTGGTCAGTCACAAGGCATTTACATTGCTAGAGTCCACAACATTGTATTCCTACAACAGTGCTCAGGTAATGCTTATTAAATGTTTTCCCATGAGGATAGCACAACCGTGCGAGCCACATATTCAATTAGACTGTACTTCGGTAAATTCTGCTCTGTCACGGTTCCAACACTGTTCAGATCCGGTCCTCACTCATTTCCTACTAGGTTCCTTTGTCTCTTTGCTGAGCAGCTGTACTCTGTGTTACAGCTCACAAGCCTATCCTCCTCAGTGGAAGGATGACAGATATACCTGTACATACATGTATTATTCTCTAACCGAGCAGATGACTAATGCTGAATGACATACACCTGCTGCACTGGTTACTGCTAGGGTCAGGGTTCAATCACACTGCAGCTACACTACAGGCAATTACATGCATGATAAGCTCTACTGCCATATTGTACGATAGAATAATATGCATTATACACTATTTGCTTCTAAAGTTGCACGTCATATATATGTTTAAATATGTATTTTGCTAACATTCTCCCTCCTTTGATTGCTTCTATTCTATCCAGAAACATATACAACATTATTTCATTCCCTAGCCTCTTCCTCTCTGGAACATTTAACTAGGCAAGTAATTTGTTGTACATTTCAAGAAGGATTGCATTTTCTATTGACAAATACCACTACAGGTCTTGATACATAGTCTCGGGTACAGATATGTCGCCAGACTCCCTGACTAATACTTACATGCAAAGTATCCCGCAATAGACACATGCTCCCAATATGAGAAGAACAACACAAATGGCAATCATGATATTCAGTATGACTGACCCCATCCACCAAATGGTTTGTGGAAATGGTTCGTCAGTGGGTTTGGGCCTGGTTCCGCCATGGATGACACCTGCTGTATTACCTCTAGGTGGGCGTTGATTTTGGTCTTTTCATGTGGTAGTTGGACACAGCGATCTTCTTTAATAAGCGCACGTACCAATTCTCGGCGCCACGGTGCAGTCGTGCGCTATTACATTTTGTGACACAACAGTTCTCATTGCATCCAGTTCATCAGTCACAAGTTCAAGAGTGGAACGTCACATTCATCATCCCTCTGACAGGTTTTGATAACTTCCTCTGTTCCCTGATTGATTTCACTACTCCACAAGCTGGGAGTGTTCCAGCCCAGGTTATGACGCTGTCACACAAGTCCATATGAATCGGTATTCCTTTATCTCTTGCAGAAGACTGGGATGTCAGAACAGCTTCCATTTCACCCACTGGATTACTAGGTTTCTCGACTGTGTTCCCTGTTCTTCAAGCTATATGTGTTATAGTACGTTTCGCACCCAGAGGCAATTGTGCAGTATGTCATGTGACTGGAGCCAGATAACCCAAATAACAACTGCCGGACCAATTCCCAGGTAACCATTGATGTGCTTTTTTCCCACAAACAACATAACAATATACTACTTTACTACTGATGCGGGTTACCTCTGCATGTAACATTTCCCTGTCTTTAACAGAGGACTGTTTATACAATTCAGGATGTTTCTGCACATCCTTCCACATTGTTCTCATGATGTTTCAATACAAATAATGAATGGTGCAACAAGTAGTACTGTGATCTTTGGCTGTTATATGACATTCGTAAGACACAGTTATGTTACAAATACTCCCACAAACTGAAACTGTATCATGTTTATGATAACATACAATTCCTTTTTGTGTAACAGGTAAGTACAGTGCCACGTTGTCCTGTGATCTCACAGAACCTGTATCAAAGTGTAAATATTCACAAGTCTCAATCTATCCCCAAGGGGACAACATGCATCGGAAGTCCTCAATATGATGTACGTATGGCAGTACAAACACAGCAATTTAAAGTGTTCATAGTCTGTATATGCACACATGTCATGCCTAGGTATTTGTTGAAGTGTGGAAGACACTCTGTGGCCAGTTCATCACGTATCAGTATTTGTATCCGTGTAGTTATGTGCAGGTAAGGTTCCAGCAAATGTAAAGTAAACACAAACATGGTTAATAGGTGTATAACCATTAGGACAGCAAACAAAAATGTCTTTGTGGTTGCTTTGTATTGTTATACAGTCTTGCCCGGGTGATTCAGGCTCTATGGTATATCAGCTACAAGATGTCAATCAGACTTGATATCCTTTACCGGTTTGAAAAATGTGAGGTGGACCCAGGACGACCTCTCTGCAAACTTTACTGCAGTAGGCGTTGCCAACAGGAGCTGGTACAGACCTTCACACTTTCCACTTGCCAATAATGTTCTTTGGATAACAGTGACATACACACAGGATACTGGTGTCGGCTATGCGTCCGTCTTCGTTTGCTCTTTATCTGTAAAAGACTTTAACTGAAGAACAGTGTTATTGGTTAACAATCCTCTCATGTCACCTGCTAATGAGCCATCGACCTCCGGCTCTGCAGGCATGACAGCTTTCCACTCTGGCACATGATATGCCATTCCACATACTACTTGCGTGCAGCACTTTACATTTGGTACTGTTGTCATGCTCAGCAATGCTAGAGGTAGACAGCACATGTAAATCGTCTGGATGTCACCCACCAACCTCCTCTACTTATTTCTCGATCCCACTTTACGGCGCCAGCAGTCATGCTGACTGTGGGTTGTACATGCAATTTACATTCATGGAAATACAAAATAATCCCCCAGGTTGCGTGATTGTCTGGTTCACTACATGTGTTCTATTGTCACTGTAGCTTCTTTACAGCATGCCAGATCTAGGGATACTTTATTTTACTGGCACCTTTGCCACTGCTGCTGCATCGGGATTCATGGTTGGGAATGCTTCTACCCATTATGATTATATATATGTGTAATCACTAAACAGTATTTGTTCCCTTCACATTTATTCAGATGTATGAACTCCATACAAATAGTACGGAACAGTTATGGTGGTGTAGGTAAACTCACTCCCTTCGGTGTAAATGCTCCCTGTGCATGATATGTACTGCAAATGTGACACGCTGCTCATGATGTTTGTATGTGGTTCGTAATTCCGTATGTTAGGGGTATTCTGTTAACCAAATGTACCGTCCCCCCTGTTGAGACATGTCTCTACCCATGGCTCCACAAAGCCGCATATCTGAATACATTAGACGTTAATATTGGCTTTATCACTGTGGATATGTGCAGTCCGTGTTCAGGGATTGCTCCTCGTCATACCCACGTCGGCTTTTCTGCTTTCGTAGTTGATGTTTGCATTGTTTGTAAAATGTCTACATCTAAACAGTCTGAGGTTTGTCATTCCTTATTCACACAAACACTTTCCGACTGTGAGGCTGCTTGTTTTGCAGATGCATGAGCTCATGCCTTACCTTTCCTACTGTTATCCTGTTGCTTTCTATGACTTGCACATTTACAATTACCTACTTTAGTGGGTAACTGAATGGAGTCTAATGCATTCAAGATCAATTGCGCATGATTAATCGGTTTACCGGTGGATGTTATCATTCCCCTATTCTTCCACTGCTGCTCATAAACATGCACTGTACAGACAACATCCTGACTATCGGGACATATGTCCACACATCAGTTTTCCACTACAGTACAAGCATGTGTTAAAGCTATCTATTCTGCTGCTTGAGCAGACACGTTATGCTGCAGGGTTTTGCCGTCTACAATCTCATTATCAATAACTACTGCATACCCTACTTGATTCGTTCCTGTTGGACTCTGTCTACATGATTCGTACACATTAATTGTCACCTCTGCATCATCTAAGGGTATATCAGTGATATCATGTCTGTGTGTAGTTATATAATCCATTTCGTATAGGCAACTGTGTGGTGTGCCATACACAGGTGTCGGACGTGACGTTGATAGGTTTCATGTTGTACAACGTTCAATCACCATATGAGGTTGACTCAGGGGTATGGTCAAACAAGACAATTGACTAGCATGGGTCAGGAATGCTATCTTCTCTTGCAGCAGACTGATCGCAACTGCATGACACATTCTCACAGTGAGAGGGTGGTCTAGTAACATTAAGGCCGGGGCCTGTACTGCCATGGGTGCTACAACAGCTGCCTGTACACAATGTGGCACTGACCATGCCACAGTGTTCAACTGCAATGAGTAGTGAGCTATGTAGCGTTGCTTACTTCCATGCTGTTGCATCAAGACTGACGTCATATATCTCCGCTTACAATCTACAGTCTGACAACATGTGTTATGATTATTCAGGAGACCTGCTACAGATGTTGAAGCTATCAATCGTTCTAGTCTGCAGAAAGCTGTTTCTGCTACTGTAATCCAGTGTAGTATGTGTTGTGCTGCCATAGGTGTATTTAAGATTTAGGAAGACAATACAGCGGATTCAAAAGCATTGTTTGGTAACCAGCTTTGACAAATGTTAGTCGGCCCAGACAGGACTTCATTCCCTTCTTGTTAGTTGGCTTGTGTGCTTATGATATTGCTACCGTCCTATCGTAATGTGATGTTCTACCCTACTTGGATACCACATATCCCAGGTACTTGACCTGTAGTCTCTGTAGTTGCAATTTATGCTTTATGTCCCTGTTCTGCTGAATATCTGAATAATGCTATTGTATCTTCCATACATTGCTGCTGGGTAGGGGCCGCAAGCAGAGTATCATCCACATAAAGTAGAACTTGACTGTCCCCGGGTGGAGTTAACACTGGAATGTAGCTAGCCATCTCCTGTGGGAATATCGTTGTACTTTCACAGTATCCCCGCGATAGCCAGGCATGGCTGTATCTGTTACCCTGAATGTACATACAAAGCAATACGAACTATCTGGATGTATAGGTATTGCAAAGGAAACATAGCTTATATGTACCAGGGTAAGATACTTCTGTGGCGTGTTCATAGCATTGAATATAGTGTGTGGGTCTGGCACCATCGCTACCCTAAGTATTATTACACGATTTACAGCTTGTACATACTGTACCATCCGCCATTCCCCCTTTGTTTTCCGATCAGAAGATACAGGGGTATTGCATGGTGAATAGCGATTACTTTGTAGATGGGGAATTCCCTCTGTGACTTTACAGATATCTTCTGGTGCCCACGGTCTATACACTACGGGGGTTGGGTCCTGG
Organism: Protopterus annectens; assembly: GCF_019279795.1. Lineage (NCBI taxonomy): Eukaryota > Metazoa > Chordata > Ceratodontiformes > Protopteridae > Protopterus > Protopterus annectens. The sequence goes on from NC_056728.1 coordinate 260,100,511, forward strand.
CCTTCCTGTCCTGCATGAGGGTTCGGTACTTCAATTAATTGACAGATATCCTCACTCTGTTCTAGTGACTGTCTTCTTACTCGGGTGTCCCTAGGTATGTTACGAGTTCGGGATGTGGTTTCAATAGCTTCTGTTACATTTGGTCGTTGTGCTACCTCTGTTGCCACAGGATAACGTGTGGGGACTAGCCTGCCCTCCCGCTTCATATCCTGGATGTGGTATCGGAGGTGGTAGGGTGTTGTGGGGGGGGGGGCTATCGGTACTACTGTATTATGATCTTCTCTGTGTACGTGTGATGCTTTGACATTTGTAGTGTTCTGTTCCCTTCAGTTCACTACCTCAATCCACCTATGTGCATGACGGATACCCAATTGTCGCTGTTTTGTCGCCTGCACATCTTAGGGCTGCCACCTTTTCAAATGCACAATGTGGGACATTAGTGTTCGGAATGTGTAATTTTCCAGAAAAAAGCATACCCACGGCCAGTACATAGGACAGGATTTCACTTTTTGCCAGGAGAGCGACCAATTGTTGTAGCATTTCAGTTGCTTATTCTGTTTATTATGATATTTTGTTGTTCCAGATACAAAATTACTGTTTTATGCTACCATTTTGAAATATATCTGGGAAATGTTTGTCCTGAGATATCAGGACATTTGCCATTTGTTCGGTTTGTTTGCAGGACACAATTGGCCAAAGAGGGACTGTCCCTCTCAGGGTGGAACAGGTGTTTACCCTAGAACATGTGCATCACAATGTTTCAGTAACGATATTTTGTGTAATATACCATCATTGTCATATTTATTACCCCATTTTGCTGGATAACTCCCATTATGTGCTCTCTGCGATTGCATATACTTCACGTCACCCGTCAAACGCGGATCACATGATCTGTTTCTTCAAAAATCTCCCATATCCTCTACACGACTGCTACGTACCCTTCTCTCATACCACGTGGTGTCTCCTTCCCTGTATCCACTGTAGTGTCTACAATGACTATTTACTCTGCTGTGTGTTCCCCTGACCTATGTTCAGATTTAACAATATTTGGATAGGTCTTCGACCCGCTATCACAACTGTTAACAGAAACACAATGTAGTCTGGTCCCTGATCTACAATAGAGACAAAGAGGCAAACACTCCTTACCTGAGCCTCCTGTTTAAGGCTGCACGATTTCTTCTTGGGATCCAGTTTTCCGCTTTTCAGCCACAGATCAGACAGTAAACAGCCTCTTTACACACAACAATTCAGTCGGAGGTCTTTTCATTCAAGTAGAACCATTTAGGCAAATTCTCCTGCGTAGATGTCTAACCAGCCATGCACTCTAACCTGTAGCTTACCAAGGGAATTCCGGATTACAAGGATCACAATGTCAAATAAGTTGTTAAAACCAGACTGTAGTTATCAGTAGGCTTTTCTAAGTGACAGTCAATAACACAGGAGGCTCGGGTTCAGAAAGTTTTAGTAGTGTACACAGGCAGGCTAAATCATATACAGTCCAAGTATGAGAGTTTTGTCTGACTCTATACAGTAAGCAGTTTCTTTATATAGTGTTTACAATCAGCTTTTGCCCACCTTACTGACGTGGTCGGTCACAGGGCATTTCCATCACTATGGTCCACATTAGTCTATACATACGTGGGTGCTGGGGTCGTGCTTTTAAAATGTTTTCCCATGAGAATAACACAGCCTTGCAAGGCACCTTGTCAATTACACTGTCCTTCTGTGATTGTAACTGTTTCAAGGACCCTAGACTGTTCCGATACAGTACTCAGTTAATTTCTTAATACGCTGCTTTGTCTCTCTGGTAAGGAGTTGTACTGTTATCTTCGATTGAGCTCACAAGGCCATCCTCCTCAGAGGTAGGGGTGATGTTATGCATGTACATACATTTATTGTTCTGTAACCCAGCAGATAATTAATGCTGACAGACATAAGCCTGCTGTACTGGTTACTGCCAGGTTCAGAATTCCATCACACTACAGCTTAGCTTCACCAATTACATGCAGGCTTACTTCTACTGCCATATTGTACGGTACAATTCAATGCATTATATAGTATTTCGAGTCTAAACTGGCACTTCATATGTGTTGCTATATATATTTTTCGAACAACATCCATCCGGCCATATGCATGTTGTTCCGTCCTTTACCTTGACCGTGTGTATTTGGCCGTCCGGCAACGCTACTCTCCACATGTGATGTCCCACCTTCCCCTTCTTTGCCTGTAGCACCCTGTTAGGATGTCCTGTTTGATAGGCACGTGTTCCGCTATATGTGATCGACTTCACTGCATAGCTAAACATCGATGCGGTGGTTCAACAACCCGACTTGTCCAAATGTGTACAGTTATGTGCACCGTGTCGTATGCAAACCTATATGGTTTCGAGGGGTACATACCACATGCGGGATGTACACATTCTGCAGACACATTCACATGCAGCCATTTACATATCTGTACCTAAGGTGGGTTGGTGACATGTGGGTAATGATTTGGCAGCGTGGCATTGCCTAACACAAACATCTTACCACATTTCAGGTATGCACATTGTGTGTGGGTGTATAGCTGCACACGGATGCTAGCAGGTTAGGGTGCACAGGTGTACATGGGTGGGACTGACATGTACAATGAGGCTATTGTGTATTACATCTGAATGCATGGGTTCTGCTTCTGGATATTACACTTCAACATACGCCATCCAGTGTATGCGACAGAGACGTTGCTGGGTGTGGGATATGTTGCTATGCACATGTTTGCCTGTGTTTAAGGTGTCTTGATTCCTTACTGTTGTTATGTCGACACAGCTACCCGGCTATGTACTCTCACAACTGCTTGTGACCATTATGGTTGGCACCTTTTCCAATGACCATAGTGGGGCATGTTATGTGGAAACTTCGGAATTTGCAGGACTACACATACCCACGGCAAGTGCAGTTGACAGAACTTCACTTGTTTGCCATACTATAAGCTTATTCTGTCAGCATTTGGGTTCCTTATTCATATTCTTATGCCATGTATGTGTTTCCTATACAAATGTATATGTTTTATACTACTATTACATGTATATTGCGGGAATATTTTTGGCAGAGGATCAGAGGTCATTTTCCATTTTTCCGATTGTTGCAGGGACACAACTGTCCAATCAGGGACTGTCCATGGCACATTGGGACAGCTGGTAACCCTGGTGACCATGCCCATGTCGCTACTGGGGTTGCCACCTTTTCCAGTTTCCAAGCTGGGATATTTCCGGGACTCACATCTGACTTTACAGGCCGACACATACACACGGTCAGTATATAGCATAGAACTTCACTTGTTTGCCTAAGTAAAAGCTTATTGTTATGGCAATTTGCTTGCTTATTCTATTTCTTGTGACATTTAGGTATTTCAGTTACAGAAATAACCAATTCATGCTACCATTACATTAAATACGGGATATCATTATGTCCTACAATCTTAGCACATTTGCCATTTTTAATACATTTTTTCGGGACACAACTGCCCATAGAGAGACTGCCCTACCCAAAGTGGGACAGGTGGTGACCTTAGTCGCTGCTCCTATGTTGGTGCGGCGCGCTGACATGCTGCTGTACACCTTCTCTGAGTGTAACCAGTGACGGTGCATTGCGGGACAAACGCGGTCATATGCGTATCCTTTGCTCCTTGGATGGGTACACTTAAGCCTTCGTGGCTTGTATTTGCTTCTCCGTTTATTTGGGACGGGTACTATGCTGCATACTCTATGTGCGTTTCATTCTGCACGGGACCTGGCTGCTGCCATTACTATTATGGGCGGACCATGGCTGTCAGCACATTAGGTTGCTCACCTCATGCCGGCTTAGACACGCCTCCAGACGCATCCTACCTGGGCTCGCTCACGTACACTACGCACGTGTCTGTGGTTGCGGTGCACTCTCATTAATATGCATATGGCGCTACTGCGCCGGCTATTCACTGCACCGCCGGCGCAGACCTTACGCCGGCCTTGCGCCGGGTTTCATGAATCCCGGGGTAAGTGTTTTTAAAAAATACTTTACTTTTCCACATTCATCACAAATGGCTTTTGCTGACCTTATTTGCATATCTGTATAGCGCCGCTATTTGCAGATAACCATAAGTCATTTGTGAAGCCTTGGACCATGAACACTGTTCAAAATACATAAATAAATCAATGCTTATTTGTATGAATCACGTGAAGCCGTGGTGGTGCAGTGGTAGCGTTGTCACCTCACAGCAAGAGTTTCTCCCGTTCGATTCTCGGCTGAAGCGCCTTCTGTGTGAAGTCTGCATGTCCTCCCCACAGTGGAGTGGCATTCGAAAGACATGCGTGAATGGGTGTGCCTTTGTTGAAGGTTGGGTGTTGGGCTGGCACCTCGGCACCATAAAAATTGACTGCCAATCATTAGTGGACCGCAGTTCCACTGTGGCGACCCCTAACCGGGAAAAGCCAAAAGAAAAACAACAACATCTGTATGAATCACGTGGCTAAGTTTAGTTTTATATAGTGTAGATAAGCAGAATGTGCAGGAAAATTACTATTTGAATGAAAAAGTGGTGGTTATAAAGATGTGCAAGACTGTGTTATAGCAGTCAGTGTGAATATGCAAGTGTTTCTGGGTTAAGATTAGAGTAAGGGATAGGTAAGGTGATAGACTGAGTGTTGTGCATGTTTTGTGTTGTGTGTATTCTGTGTCCTTTTCTTTACTGTAGTGCTATTGTTCAGAAAAGGGATTTTAGTAATGTAATGTGTAAGGTTAGGGTTAGGGGCAAGGGTAGGGTTATAGTTACGATTAGTGTTAGCAGACATGAGTAAGGTGGGCAGGAGGGCTTCACCCCCTTACACGTGTGTGCTAATCCAATTTTTTATTAAAGGATATGGCTATCACTATGGCTCATTCTTCCAGCCAAGATCAGCAAGGTCACTTTTTCATCTGGTTTCCAGCTTGATTTGAGTTTATCAATATCTTATAGCATTATTCTTCTTTACATAAGTGCCCGGCATATTTATGTATTCCTTTAGTGTGTAGGGGATGCATAATTAAATTGAATCAACTAGATTATTATACAATAACAGTATCAAACCTGGTGTTATCTCACTATGAGCAACTCAACCTCTCCACGCACAAAATAAAATAATCAGTATGGATTCAAACTAGCTGTTTCCTCTTTTCACTCCACAGGATGGGGATGTAGTCCTAGTTAAAGTATATTATAAAATCATCTGTGTAACCCATGTTGCCAAAAAAAGTCTATCCACCTTACAGATTATCCAGCTCAAATTATATTATTAGCCAACACCTAACTCCACCCTGAGATAAGTCCAGAAATAGCTACATCACTTTTGGACAGAATCTCAGCATTCACATGAGGTCACCTAGTTCTCAAAGAACTACCAAACTGCAGTACTGTTCCACACTATTCAAATGAATCTTCACCGCTAAGGAATTCTGAATTATGTATGTTCATAATTCATTCCTAGCCTGTCATCTAAACATCAGAAGCTTAAATAATAAAGTCCATAACCTGCATGCCCTCCTAGCAGTTCTTTCCCCCAGATATATTATGTCTCACAAAAACCTGGTTAAAACCTACAACTATGGACAATGAGGTACTAACCCCAGGGTATCATATACTTAGATTAGACCAGTCCACAAGAAAGGGTGGTGGGGTAGCCGTACTCTACAAATCTACCCTAACTGTTACCTCAGACACCCTACAACCTCCCCAGCTTAATAATGCAGAAATTCTTATTACCAAACTACAAATCAAGAAAAACACAGATACATTGTCTGTGTGTACGTTCCCACAGGTAAGAACATTAACACCCTAGAAGACATCCTACAAAGGTTATCTAGTAACTACCCCCAAGAAATCATTGTCTTTGGAGACTTCAACATTGATTGGAGCACCTGTTCCTCAGAATTTCTTACAGCACATGTAAACCTATATGGGTTTACACAGACCATATCCTTCCCCACCAGGATTAGTAAACCCAGTAGTAAAGAGAGTACCCTAGATTGGATACTTATCAATAGCCATCCCCAGATGTATAAGTCAGGGACTCTGCCTGACAAAATAAGTGACCACTGTCTGACATACATAATTAAGCTCAAGGCGGATAACCCCCACCAGTCCACTTATAGAACAATAAGAAACAAGAGGAACTTTAACCTCACCAACTTCCAAAATGAATTCAAGGCTTGCAATTGGTCAGGTCTAAAACAACTCCCAATGGATGAAGTGGTAGATCACTTCAATATGAAATTCCTTACCATCCTTGATTCTCATGCCCTCTGCTTTGTCTGTTAGAACCAAAACAAAAATTGCAACATGGCTTTCAGAAGAAACCAAATCTAAAATCATACTCAAGAACAAAGCATGTGCCACTTAGCACTCAACAAAAGCCCCGCATGATCGACTTAAATATCGACAGCTAAGGAATGACACTAAAAAAATCTATCATTCGAAACAAAAAAAAACTTCTACTGCCATTTGCAACAAAAACATCACAACAAACTTCAAAAGTTCTGGGCTGGATTAAACAAACTTTTGCACCCAGGCCAAAGCTCTACTCCAACCCCATCTGCTTCTAACCATAAATCTCTGGTGGATATTGCAAGTACCTTCAATAGCTTCTTCACAGAGACTATCCAGTCTCTAGCTAGCCAACTCACTCCCACCTGCTCTAATTCAGAGACTAACATACCCAGTACTGTACTCTCCTTTAGCATTCAACCTCTTCCCACCCCACTAATCAAAGCCCTAATCAAGAAACTAAAGCACACCACCCTAGCTGCTGACCTCCTCGCACAGTATTTGCAAAAAGCTGCAGACATCATACCATACCCTACCTCTATCTTGAGCAATAGAACTATTTCCAAAGCTACCACCCCCTCAGTCTGGAAAATATCCCATGTTATTCCCCTCCATAAAGGAGGTAGCTCCATTGAACTGTCAAACTTCAGACCCATAGCTATTTTATCACCACTAGCTAAAATTATGGAGAAATGTGTCCAAAAACAACTTATGCACTCTTATTCAGAACAAGCTGCTAGGTGAATCTCAGCATGGCTTTAGGCCATTCAATAGTACCACCTCCACTTTCCTCTCTTTTCTAATGTCATTAACCATAACCGCAACAACATATTATCCTCAGCACTCGTTCTTGATCTTTCCAAGGCTTTTGATATGGTTAACTACCAATTACTCATTCAAACTCTGAAGGTCTTCTCCTCAGACTACTTTTCTTTCCAATGGTTTCAATCTTACCAGGCAGTCCTTTGGCAAGACAAGTTATCTACCCATCTACCCATCACCTTAGGAGTCCCCCAGGTCTCTATTCTAGGACCCCTACTTTTCTCTGTGTCCATTGTGAACAACGTGTCCATTGTTGTAAGAAAGTCCTTCTAGACTGCACAGCTTATAAACAAAGGGATTGTGTCTAGATCTAAGGATGCCATTGCCCCCACTTACTCAGCTCTTATTAGGCCAATAATTGAATATAATGCCCCCTTTAGATACATGCAACAACTGGAATACCCACAGAGATACCTTAATAAATGGATGCAAGGCCTAAATAAATAAGCAAAATAAATACCACCAAATCAGGGGTGCCACTGAGGAATCACAATGGCTCCCAATTGCAGGAAAATATGCATCTTGTTTGAAATATATTAATCACTTTAGCTAGATTTTAAATTTTTGAAGCTCATATCACAGTAAAGATCCACTCCCTTTCCTGGATATGATGTTGATTGTCTGACCTTAACAGTCCTATTGATGTGAGTTTAGTTAGAAAGTTAACAGTCTGAAAACTGTCATTTCAGAGCTGATAATGTCACTTTTCATATCATTTATACTACCCCAAGCCAGATTGCTTTCAACTAACTGGAAAAGATATGATATAGGAACATCTTCAAGTCGCTAATCAGATGAATAAAAAAAAATATGTTAAAGAACAAATGTTAACACATATGTCTGAATATTGAAAATAACTGTCTGAAGCAGATATTGAATTCTAAGTTTGACATTTCCTGTAGAAAAAGTACAGCTATAAGAGCGGTACTTGTGTATAAACATTTGGTAAAGGCAGGTACATATGGTGGTAGCAATATAAATAATCAGCAACCTATTTTTTCCCATTTCTTCATGGGATAGTGGTGTCACAGCAACATTAGTTAATGTGCCCAAATCACCTAGAGCCAGTGCTTACATCACTGAGTAGGTAGCCCTCAGTAACAAGTTATTATAGTTGTGGAAATTGCTAATCATACCACTGTGTGTTCCGGGGTAAGTTCCTTTCTGTACGTTCTGTACGCAAAACATTTAACATTAGACAGTTCTTTAATTGTCATTTGAAAACACATTACTATGTGTTTATTTTATTCATTTGTTAACTGAATATACCCACTAGACATTTTTCAAATGCGACTTGGAGGCACTGTCCAGTTAAATGACTTGCTTTAAGTCACACAGAAATTAGGGGCCGAGAGAATCAAACCCTGGATTATAGGACAAAGCTTACAGTCTTAAGCATTTTCACTAAAATGCCAGACTGGTATAATGCTCCTGTGCTGCATATCTAATAGGAAAAACAAATAGAGCCTTACACTTTTGTATTACCAGACACTTGTTAGATATTAGAAATAAGAAAAAATGACAGTTCTCTGTACAGACATTTCTAATGGGATGATATGGGTTGTAGCTGTAAGCTACAGAAAAAGTTTGAAAAATGTAGCACAGGTTACGTGAATACTAAACTTAACCAAATGGAAAGTCACTAGGTTGTTACCCTAAAAAGCTTAATGAAGTCAGGTTTACTTGAAGTTTTTGATCCTAAGCATTTTTTGAAGTATAGTGAACAAGATGACATGCATTTTCTTACGTCTGTTTTTGGAGTATTAGATATATATGTATGGGTGAAGGATCTATGTCATGTTATTGAGAACTCAAAATAAAGAGAACCCAAAATATTGAAAACTTTGAATACTGAAAACCTATTTAATGTTGGGGGGGTGGCAAATCTCCTGCAATTTATATATACCAACTTTGGGACGGCACAACAGTGGAGAGAAGGCAAGTTCCCATTTTCCATATTTTGATTTTTATTTTTGTGTATTGAGTTTCAATATTTTGAGTTTTCATTCAAAAAATGGAACCCAGGGGTGACACATAGTGTGTTTTCTTGGCAATTGATGATGTTGGAGGCATACAGCTAGCACTAAAAATTATTTTGACACCTATAAAATATCATTGATTTTCTTGTAGTTGTTGATGACTTGATATTACATTGACTATATGTTTCTGCTGATCTACTTCTATTTACCAAAATCCTACTTAGTCGAGCAACAAAACAATGAAATGATGTTGCTAAAAATTTACTTTAATGAACACTCAGATCATCATAATTTAACCCCGGGAAAATAAACTCATGATCACCAACATGTTAAAAAGAAACCAAAACAAATCAAACCCACCCAAGTGGGAGGCTTCACCCGCACATCCTCCCCTAATTAATTATACCAACCCCAAGATGGCACTATAGTGGATAAAAGGGCAAAGTTCACCATGGTGGCCAAGTGGTTAGTTTCCCGGAGTTAAATTATGGTGATCTAGGTGTATGTTAAACTAAATTTTCATGCAACATCATCTCGTCATTTTGTAGTTCGATTAAGTGGGAATTCAGGAAGTAGAAGTAGACCCATGTCTGCAAACTATTTTCTTTAGAAGCAGCCTTAAAGTTATTATCCAATCAGATTTTATCACAGTATTGTTTGAACTTGAAATCTGTATTTAAGGTACTTAATTGTGTCAGTTACTTCATAATGAAGCTGTAGTGAAACCAGCTAAGGTTTGTGACTTTTTATTGTTTTTTTTTTCAATTGTATGTTTAAGTAAATCAGATACTCTTTAAATATTTATTTCTTCTACATGTATAAGGGCAAGCAATTTCTTCCTGCTTATGAGGTAGCTATATTTTTATATTATTGAAGGATTCCCATTATCCACTCTCATTTCCTTTCACTAGTACTTCTTACCATGTTATGATAAGTACCAGACATATCAAATGACTTTATGAATAAGCAGATAAGGCAATGGCAGTAGAGTTATTTCTACTTGATTGCTAAAACCATTCCCCGCGCACATGACCCTTCTCTTCCTAGCTCCCCTTTCTCCACTGAAAGTGCACTGATGATGTCAGTTGACATATATGTAACTACTTTTTGCATTAGTTCTAGTCCGAGCCCACCCTTTCCTTTGTAAATGATCATTTCCTTAATCTGTGCTTCAGGCTTTTACTTTCCTGTTGCCTTTGCAGCTCCCTCCTCATCTTCTGCTCTGTATTCCTGTCCTAGCTTCACTCCCCACTGTTCCATTCAATATAGACTGAGATCTTATGTTATACCTTGCTTTACTTTTGCAAAAAAGGGTACCAAGCTTTTTTTCATACTTGAGAAACTCATTTTCTGAGCAACTAAGAGGCCCTCTTCTGGAAATTCTGGAAACTTAAATAACTGGTCATCATTTTTGTAAGGATTACCACATTGTAAATAGCACTGCAACCATCTTTAGAATGAGGCTTTCATTTTAACAGCTATAAAATATGTTGTTTTAAACATTTTTCAAATGAATATATTGTCAAGCATAATCATATGGACTTTGTAATACTGTGACTACTTCATAAATATATTGTTATAACAATGATTGCATGCTGTGTTACTAGTAATTATTATTTTGTTAAATAATGCCTGTAACTGCAGATACATGTGTATTCAGTCTGCACTAATATAAGTATGCAGCCCTTACAGATAGGAAGGATAGAAATGGGAAGTAGAGCATTAAATGCGCTTAAAGAGCAGAGGGCATAGGTTCTGTTCTTACTTCCACCATCAAGAAAATGTAATTAAATATTATACAAGGAATGAAGAAAGACAAGTACATAAAACTGCTTAACATTACATCTGCAATGTATTTTCAGATCTTTCTATAGTAAGTATTAAAGTTCCTCTCTTTGTTTTACTTACAGACATACACTTCTAAAAAAGTAAAACTCTTCTATGATAAACTTCTTCTTACTCTTTTTAATCTCAGAATTTTCAAGTATTTCAACTTTTTTTTGTCTTCTACTTAAAAAGTTCAACAGTGCTTAGATTCTGTCATCTTAAAGAATGGGTTGGAGGGGGATTGTGCAAATGAAGGAAAAAAGGATAATGTCTGCTGAAGTTCCAGCTGAGGTGCTAAATAAACTGACGTCGTGAAAAAAAAGCTTAATAATACTCTGTAGCTTTTAACATTTTCTAATATACAGCTGTTAGCAATTAAAATCCAAACATCTATTTTTTAAGTACAATTGTTTGTTTCCATATATAATAAGGACATACATAATAATTAGTTAAATCAGCACAAGTAAATCTAATAAATTCTCCTGTTGCCTAGTAACAGCCAGTGTTAAAATTAAGCAGTCTTTGTTAAAACCCAGGTGTGTTATTATACCTGTAAAGACCCAGGTGTATTCTTAAATATGCAATAGTACTGTGACAGAAATAAATGCCAAATAAACTTTCACTTTTTGTGACTTTTCAGCATATTGCTGTTAGTATTTATAATCTCTTTATTTGCGTGGTGATTAGTACATCTTGGTCTCTTGGTACAGTGGAATGCTTCCTTTCCCTATTTACTAGCTGCTGGTAAAGGACAGACAAGTATTCATAATCCTGTACTCCATAGTTATTTTAGAGCCCCTGAAAATGCAGTATTGTATGGGGTAAGGCACTGTCATACTAGAGTTTACCTCCATAGATGACTACACAATATGTGTATAAATATTTATTAGTAGTTTACAGTGTGCGTGTGTGTGTGTGTGTGTGTGTGTGTGTGTGTGTGTGTGTGTGTGTGTGTGTGTGTATGTGTATGCATGTGGAAGTGTCTGTGCATGTCTTTAGGGATGTAAATGCAACTGAATGTGTGTGTGTTTTTGTGTTTGTCTATGCAGATGTGGAATGACTGCTGCTGCGAGTGTTTCAGGGTCAAGAATGCTTTTTAGCAGGGGCATATCTGTGTGTGTGTGTGTGTGTGTGTGTGTGTGTGTGTGTGTGTGTGTGTGTGTGTGTGTGTGTGTGTATGCATGTGTTAGTCTATTTATCTCTGTAGAGAGGTGAATGCAGCTGAATATATGTGTGTGTGTGTGTGTGTGTGTGTGTGTGTGTGTGTGTGTGTGTGTGTGTGTGTGTGTGTGTGTGTGTGTGTGTCTGTGTGCATATTATTGTGTGCGTGAAAAAGTGTACATGCAGGTGTGTGAGAAAGTCATGCTGTGAGTGCTTTTTTAATGGGGTATGGCTGTGTGTGTGTGTGTGTGTGTGTGTGTGTGTGTGTGTGTGTGTGTGTGTGTGTGTGTGTGTGTGTGTGTGTGTGTGTGTATCTGTGTGTACATCTGTGTGAGACTGCCTGAAAGTATGTATGTTTATGTGCATGAATGTGGTTGTCTGTTCACATGTTGAGGATGCCTATACTACTGTAATCAGTTCAAGTCAGAGACATGGTAATGAGTCATTTATGAGGTGTTCCCCTTTGAGTCTTTATCTTGTCTCTAAATTAGAGAATCCTCTTTTCATGCTAATTGACTAACCTGTTTAGCAAATTAGTGTGGGTGGAGCAAACTTCTCTGTATCCCCCCTCGATGTCACTTACTAGTGGCATTATAGTCATGTATTAATTTTATGAATGCTTATTAATTTCTGTTAAGAACATTTTAATTTTATTAAAAAATCAGGGGGTTATTGAACTTGTGTTGTTCCAGTCTTCAGAAGGGGCATTAAATTGAAGTCCCCTCTGCTAGTGCTGGGGGCAGTCGTTCATAGATTCTGAATATTCCTTAACAGAAAAAGACTTAAACAGTTTCTGTGATTACACAGATTCCTCCTGCTTAGATGAATAATACCTAAGGCTGTATTTATTAACATAAGACGTGTAGTGCTTATTATCACATAGGTGATCGCGGTTGGAGTGGCAATCCCAGTATCTGAACAGGTTGCAAGAAAAGGTAGGACTGAATGGCTGATGGATAAGTCTAATATTTTGAGGAATGAGTCTGATTTGCTAAAAGAAAAACAATAACCTAGTGGAGAAAATTCTGACTACATGCACTCAGAAAGCCTGCATATTGAAAGGCATTGAGTGCAGGCAACATTGCAGCCATTGTTTTACATTGCATGTTGGTAGCACAGGAACATTTAGTTAAAAAAAAACAACTCAGCAGCTATGGATGGTAAAGGTTGGCCAATTTTGCAAGTGATTCAGAAATGTTTTAACATAACATACCATGGCTTTATGAGAGTTGCAGCCTAGCTTCAGGATCCACCCACAACTGGGGAAGGAACAATAAAGGAACTCGATATGTATGTCTAATTAAAAAAGGAGAAGCAATCCTACGAGATGGCTCAAGCAACCTCAGACCACCTATGAACAAATATCCTGTTTGTGCGATATAAGAATGAAGAGGAAAGGCAAGCCAGTGACTCAGTAGCAAATCCTGATGCTCCTGGTCTACGTTCCCTCACCACTATAGTAGGCAAATAGACAGTCTTTCGGAAAACTGACCATCTGTACAGCATGCACTGACCATCCCATTCCTTCTGTCTGCCTCAGACTGTCAAGGTTGGAAGAGGCACTCAGTCCACAGGCATTGAGCAGCAGAAACAGACCTTCACTCTTCAAGCAGTCAAGTGACAACAGACCTTTGTTCTTCCTGCTCAGGATAATATGCAGTCTAAGCAGACCTAATAGAAGACAACATGCTTTCATATATTATCCAATCCAGGCATAGCACAGGATCTTGCCAGCTAGCAGTCAGTCGCAGACTCACAGAATGAGAAGAAAGAAAGTCAGTAGCATGCTAATTAGGTATGTTAAAGAGATGTTCTGAATGGCTGAATTGTCAGAAGCCAAAAACAGAGGTCTCTTTACCATGGAATTTGAAATTTAACTGAATAGTGGGTAGTATACACAAGTCAAAGCTTTCCCTTAGTACTACAATAATATTTTCCTTCGTCTCTCAGGCATTAGGTGCTATTTTGCTCAGAGCCACATAAAATTTCACTTATCCATGCTATTCTGCTATTAGCAGTGCTTGTCTGCATGCTGTTATTCTAAATAGGCTGTTAATTCTAGCAACCACCATCCCTCTATCCTCTATCTGTCTGTCTATATGTATGTCCTTATGTCTGTCTGTCTGTCTCTGTTCTCCTTTGAGGTCCTATTGCACACTAGCTTTGGACATCATGGAGATGCAGAAAATTGGATTTCCTCCTACTGCCACCCTTCTAGCATTTAGTAGCCTAAAACTAAATAAGAACTGCTTCTTGCTCATTGAAAATGATCTCCTGCTAAACTTTATGGATTTTGTCTGTGAGAGGTATAAATATGTAAGTATCCTGGAGGCATCCCTCTCCCATTCTGCTGCATGCAGTGAGCATCACACTGTCATACTCCCACCCATACAAATGCAACGTTCTTATACTGTCAACACAAAACTGTTGCATGTTAATGCTGTTAAACATCTCTACCCAAGCTTCTAGAACTCATAAGTATCAGCAAATGTTCCCTAATACACCTACTATACACAACCTCATCTACATGTCACACACACCATTCCACCTGTTTGCCTAGCATGCCTAAACTGTCTCCTGAAAATGTCCTAGTAATTACTGACTCTATTGTTACATACACTGACTCATGCTCACTAGGTTGGACAAGGACAGTGTACCAGGGCTGCAGACATATCAAGTGCTCTCAAGATTCTCTCCACCAGCAAATAGAACTATGACATGATGGTAGTCCAAGTAGAAGTAAATGACCTGGCATGAAAACCCATTAAGGACATGTAGAGTGACAAGCTTGCCACACAAGCTTCATTCACAGGTATGACTCCTGTTCTGAGTGGAATCCTCCCTTCACCAAAAATGATGCCTAGCTTTAAAGACAGACTAATTTCTTCAACAACTGGCTGCTGTCATTTTCAGGATATCCAGTTTGTATCACCCTGGGATGAAACGAATGTGATGGTCTATGTCTCTTGTTCAAAAGTTTCCATACACTGGCCAAAGCCCTTGCTGCCCGGTTTGAGCCTGTTTTAGTTAGATTTCATCTAATGAACATTCCAACTTAACAAATACATGAAATCCCAAATTTCATAACATTAACGAGGCTCTTCTCAATGCCAGGAGCCAATGAACTCTTTGACTGAGAGACTACAACTTTATATTTCAGTGTTTCATTTACAAATTCAGTGCCTGTTGCCCTTGAAGAATAAATTGCCTATGTTACATTAAAATAAATGGTAAGCTGCTATATTGCAAAAGGGAATGGGTGGCAAGCTATAAAACAGTTTCATAGTTATTAGGTGTCTCATCCAAAGGAGGGCATACTAAGGACTGCAGTACCATACCCCCTTAAAATACAAATGTACATGTTGGAAGAATAGAACCGACAGCCCTTTGCATCAAGATGCAAGCATGTGACCTGCTGTGCTAACACTGCTTTAAAATTCTATACCACAATCATGATACCATTTGCTAAACAAAAACAGTTGCACATTTTAAGCAGACTTAGCATGAGCAGCAGTAACCTTTGCTTCCCTTGAAGCTCACAATTCCTTGCAAATGCACTTGAAAATAAATTCCACCTGCTAGATCTAACTAGGGCATTTCTCTATCTCTCTGACTGACTCTCTCTCTCTCTCTGTCTCTCTCTCTCTGACTGACACTCTCTCTCTCTCTCTCAGACTGACACTCTCTCTCTCTCTCTCTCTCACCTCAACTTCTTAGTGCAAGAAATCTGGACGAAGACTAAAATAAACAGGGACAGATTATAAATATTGCTTTCATGAACTTATAAAATTGCTAGAATAACATGATTTGTGTTGGTATGCATTTTTCTAATGAATATTATGTCTAAAACTATTTAGCAACTTCAATCCTTTTTAGGAGGAATATGGGGCAAAAATCTGGACACTCTGGAAAAACCTGGACAGCTGAGGGGTATGCTACCTCCCTTTTATACACACACACACACACACACACACACACACACACACACACACACACACACACACACACACTTACACAAGTACAGTCACCAACTGTGTACAAACAAGCATATAACTGGTTTTACACTAGTCAGAGTTCAGGGCTGAGGTGATTACTTAGCCCATGTCAAAATCTACTTGGTGTGTGGGGGTCATCAGCCCCCAGAAGTTCTGAAGGACTGAGTATTCCGTGATGCATTCATCTCTTATTTTTTGAGAGATGACTGTTAAACTGAGCAAGTGACAACAAGGTCATTTAGTTTCATCCACACAACCCCCACCAAGCAGTTATAGCCACTTCCATGACGGCTGAGTGTGATAAAAGAGAATGACAGTGTAATGCATTTCAGCTTTGTTCCAAACGCTTGCCACAAGTTAAAATACTGCATGCTGCTTCACATAATTACATTAGTCCTAAAATATAAAATAATAAGAAAACAGCATCGGGCAGATAGACATTTTCTTCCACAGAAGACAGTCATAGCAATTATACTTACACTCTCTGTGCATATCGGATGTCCAGTTATATAGTCCATCTTACTTCTCACAAAGGTAGACTGGTCCTTCAAATCCAGATAGTGACTAATTAAACTGAGCAAAGATAAGGTCAGTTACTTTCATCCAGCCAGCCCCAGCCTAGCAGTTATAGCCATGATGTCTGACGGTTATGTAATATTTTTTCAACTCTGCAGTCCACACCATCAAGTTGTCATGCATTAAAGTATACTGATCCAAGTTGTTCCATACAAATCACAAAGCCGGAAAAATATTGCCCAAACAATCTGGTTGATTACTGACAGCATTATTGTAAAAACTTTAATAGCACTTATCTCACCATGCCATTCCCCTCATCCCAACTGCCCTCACAAATCAAAAAGTGAGCAATATTGCCCAAAATATTTGTCTGATCACTGCCAAAATTATTGTAAAAACACAGTAATAACACTTCTCACTGCACCATTCTCGTCATCCCAACTGCCCACATAAATGACAAAGTCATAAATATTTCCCAAAATATCTGAGTGATCACTGCCAGCATTATAAAACAGTAATAACACTTCACAAAGCCAGAAAAATTGTCAAAAAAATTGGGCTGATTGCTGTGAGCCATATTATTGTAAACGCTGAAATGACAAGTATCTCACCGATACAGCTTCATCCCTCTCCTCTTTGGTGCCTCCTTCCTGGCCAGTGAGAACTGAGCTTATGCCTGATTTTAATATTTAATTTACCACTCCTTGATGCATCTTCCCACCTATATTTTGGAGGTGCAAGGTCTGTACTTCTGTGATCTCGCAATGATTAAGCAAATGTAAAGACGTGACTTGAACGGCAAGTCGGCTGGACCCCTGTCCTTGTACTGCCCAATATTCTGTGAGCGTATTTTATTTTAAGTTATGAGTAACGCATTGTGTATTTGTTTATTTTTAAAGCAATGAAACATTTCTCTAAAAATAAATAATTAAAAAGGGAAAAGGAGTCTCTACAAGCACAGTGACCTAAGTGATTGCCTAGTTCTCCCATGCATAAGGCCAGCCCTGGCACTGATACACTACAGCTATTAATACATCTAAATAAAAACAATATGATGCAAGGCATTTCAGCCATGGAAAGTAGCAGACATGTATACATGCCATGATATTCAGTTTTCCTAGCTTAATACCTTTAAGATTACTTATAACATTCTACAATGCATTTCTTAATCATCCCCCTTCAGCACCTGCCCAATGGCTCCCCTTTCTGTGTCACATCTGTTCATTTATTCAGTGTTGGGGTGAGAACCCTATAGCCAATTCATTCCCATTCAAGGAGCATTTATCAGCTCATTTTCTGCTGAAGGTTGAGTGCCAAGTGTTAAGGAGTATGTGAGATGTCAGTCCTGAAGTGGTCTTCTCTCAATCCTAACCCCTCATCATGGGGTGACTTGCATAGTCCACAATGGTTGCCTGGTCAGGAAGATATAAATATGCTTCCACACATGCATACTTCTCTAACTCAGTGATGCAAATATTGTGACCCTGCTTAGCCTCTTCCATGAGTAATAACAAACTCACTAGTAAGTGTCACTAATGCAGCAGGCCTAGCGATCTCTCCCCCGCAAGATGGGTGGGCTGGAATGCATAACTCAATCTAATCCTCCCTAGCTCAATTCAACACCCATTCTGCTAGTCAAGCCCTGGTCATAGGAGTTGCAGTCAGGACTTCATCCCTCTATATTACTGGACAGGGCTCCTCTATTGCGTCTTGACACTGCTGGGAACCCCATAACATTTACTGCACAGCACTATACCATTTAATCTTTGAGATAACGTGCAGGAAGGTGCAGATCATATTTACTGAAATTATATATGTAGATGCTATGCGATCAAATAAATTACCATGTTGATTCTTAAAGCAGATTAAAGAAGCTTCCAGACAGTATTTTTATGATAAATACTTTATAACTGTGTATAATATTTGCCTCTTTTATGTGGAGGCTTTCAAAAGAGAATATATGAACTACATCACTCCTTTACTTTTGACTCTGTTGTATCTGTGACAAAAATGTCTGAATAAACTGATTCATTTGATTTAACTGCTACAGGAAATGTTGAATTTCAATTTACAGTTACTTAGGGGTCCCAAATAATGCCATGTGGCAAAAATCAAGTAGTTTAGTAAATAAAAAGTAGCAGATGATGTGAGCTAAGACCTTGATGTTACAGAAGCACCATGCTGCAGTCTGATTCACACAGTCTTTGGCAACTTGTTTCTAGCACCTGCGAGAGGTCATAGGAATGCTACCACCCAAATGACAAAACCATGTTATATAAAAGTGAAACATCTGGAGAACTGAATCGAGTCTGAAATCAGCATTTTAGAAATTGCATTATGCTCTTTACTACATTTTATATACCAATTGTCAAAGTACGTCTTATCCTTATATGTATATTTGCGTAGTCACTGCAAACTATGAAACTCAACAACTTGTGATTACACTGTTACAGTCTTGAACACTGGTGAATGAGCTGTCTTAATAAAAAACTCCAAAGAAAAAATTGCTTTAATGCCATCTTCCAGTTATAACTACATAGCTACATACTGAATGCTTCTTAAAATGATTCTAACAAGCAGGGCTGTCACTTACAAAGAGGAAACATGATTTAATAAGCTCTGTGAGCAGAAGTCATCATTAGACTGCACCAGCTAAGGGTCTCACTGGTTACTTCTGTGAGAACATTAACTGGTATACTGCACCACATGAGACCACTTTGGGGGGGGGGGGTTCAAACCACATGATGCTTGAGGTGCCATAACCTTTAGTATCTTTGAATGCCATAGGAGTCCCATGAAAATGTTCTCTAGGTTTACACATCCAGAAAAGTCCAACATGAGGAAATGCATGGAGAAAGCCAAAAAGAAAGGAACTGACATTTAATGGGAGAACATCATTCTTTACAACCCTTTGTTAAATATAGTCCATAATATACAGAATGCATGATCATTGCAGCAGAAAAGCATGTGGTCTATTACAGTCATACATGAAAATAGTTAATTTCATTGCTCTATCTTCATGCACCACAAATCAGTTTGCATACATGACAGAAAGGGAGTAATTTCTTCTTTGAGCCATTCACTGGGTCTGCAAGACACAGAATATTCTATGCAGTCATTGTCTGATAAGGGAACTATGCAACTGTGCATAGCATACAAACATATAACACTTATTCGCTTGCTCAGATAATTAGCAGTATAAAAAGTATGTCAAAACTAAAAATTTAGATCTGTTTTGAAAACACAGTTATGTGGTTTTCTTGGCAGTGTTGTTGCTATAACAAATTTAAAACTTCACATTCCAACAATACACTTGTGGCATTACCTGAGGGCCTTACATGAAGCTTTATGTCTCATTGAGACAAAAGTGCATGTTGTGGACAGATGGAGAATTACTTTAGATGATTTCACATAAAGGAGTTTTCTTTTTCTTATAATACGCAATCACACTTACCTCTCACTTGTATGCTCGCTCATCCCAAGTTCAAACGGCTTCTGGAATTCAAATTTTATGTGCAAATGCGGAAGATGAAGACGTAAACCATCGGTCGCAGACTCGCACATATGGAGAAGATGAAAACAGGTCACAAGCACCTGTTCCGTTTGTACAACTAGACGCAAAGGGCATTCTTAAAAAAAGAACGCCCTTAAACATTTTTTTTTAATTAGAAATAAATTAATCTCCTGGCCAGCCGATTCCAGGGGGGTGCAAGTGCACCCCCTTGCACCTGCCTGCGGGCACCCATGCTGAGATTGCACTACATTGCAGGAAAGGGAAGCTTCCCTTACGGAGATCTCTGCTGCAACGTTCAAAGTTTTACAAGTTAGAACATATGGTTTCGACCATATGACGTTCAAACTTGTAAAAGTTCGACAACGTGAATGGGACCCAGAATCTTTATGCCCATTCATAGAAATGCATTGACCAAGAAGTCCCTACCACAACCAAATATGGCCATAAATTCAAAAACAGACCAACCTGTTAGTTAACCAATATAAACATACTGTATAACAGAAAGAATAAACTCCTTAAAGTGATAATCAGGTTCAGAACCTCCCAGCATGACAATTGTATAAAAAACTCATTAAGTCACTGAAGGCAACTATCAAGAGCTACAAAACATCCCACGAACCAAGGCTAGCATCTGAAGAAAATATAATTATGTCTTTCTGCAGCTGTGCTAAAGAAAAACTAAGTAATAATTCACAACACTGCTCCAAATGTCTACAATGGATCCTCCCACTCATATCCAAATAGCATTGTAAACATACTGTCAAAAATGTTGCTGCCAGTTTCTCCCCTGAAACTATCACTCCAACTTCAGTAATGCCTGACAGAGTCTCCCCTCCCACATCACTCAGGATAATGTCTTATAGGTGCTATCAAATACCAAAAACACCCCTGATATGGGTCCAGACAATATACCTGACTGTCTAATAAACACTGTCAAACATGATCTTACTGATCTCCTCCTTAATCTGTTTAAAATAAGCCTAGCTACAGGCTTTATCCCTGATTCCTAGTCCATTGCTATAGTGATACCCATCCACAAGGATGGACCTGCTACCAACCCTGAAAACTCCAGACCCATCAGTCTTACAAAGTGTTAACTGTAACACTGTGAAGCACATCATTACCAACCTTATAAATCACAATAAACAATACATATTAAAAATAAATAATAAACTTCTGATTAGACTCAACCCCCAGTAATTCTTTTTTGTAAAGGGCATAAAAATAATCAATAAACTTCTGATGAGGCTCAAACACCAGTAATTCTCTTTAGTAAAGGGTTGGTTATGCCTGATAACTGTTGTTAGCTTCTTTGAAAAGATCACTCAAGCAGTAGACAGTCGTAACACTATCCATGCTGCCTGCCTTGGTCTGAAAAAGGCATTTGACACCATACTATATGATGGAGTTATAAATAAGCTAATAGCCATAAACATTAATCCCTATTTGATAAAATGGGTAGTCAACTAGCTTAAGAATAGAAGATACATTGTCCCAGTAGGTGGCGTCTCCTCCGTTAGAGAGAAGGTGACCAGTGGTAATCTCCAGGGATTTGTGTTAGGTCTCCTCTTGTTTGGCATTCATTTTTCTAAGCATGCTGTTGATAACAGTGATCTCTGGTGAAAAAAAAGTATTGATGACTATAAGCTGTGTGTAGCTGTAGCCTCCCCAAAAGATACCCATCAAAATAGCAATGTACTGCAACTATGTCGACAACACCCTGTTATCAAGCAAATTTGTTATCAGAGATCTGAACAACTGTATTGATGTCTCTTTCCTTTGATCATCATCTGATGGCTATAGTTAGGAAATCCTTTTATATTTCACAAATAATTCCCAAAGACAATTCTTCTAAAAACAAAACATAATTTGTTTCCTTGTATTCTGCCACAGTCAAACCTATTGTAGAATATAATGCACCCTTTGGCATGGATGCATGGCATGTACACAGCTAGAGACATTAAAAAACTTAAAAAAAGAAACTGCAGGGGTTCCAAACAAAAAGGCTTTCTGGTCTCAAAAATCTTAGCTACCAGGAGAGACTGGGATCCTTTTCCCTGTTCTCTATGCTGAATTGGGTCCTGAAAGGAGATCTGTGCCTTGCATCCTGTACCCTTAGGGATCTCTTTATGCTTGACCCCTTCTCAATAAGTTAAATAGTGCTAAAACTAGAATCAGCGATTTCAGACTGCATCAGGAAATAAATAAAACAGGATGAATCGATGGGTTCATCATGAGGTTCCTTCTCTTTCTATGGAACAGGGTCCCCATGCATGTCAAGGAGTGTGATTCCTTGTCTTTCAAATACAAATTGGACAACTGGATAGGTACCCTTAAATCAGTCATGGGTCTTACAAGCCTTACACTTCTTGCAAAGGATGAATGGTCCTGATGGTGGTTATTGGCAAGATGCACATGGCCTGTGGTCAAATTGTGCTGTATATCCTTTGATTATATTATCTTATGTGCAGTGTTGTTAGATTGTTTCAAAGAGTCTGTGGATGTAGAATCTATCCGTCCTCAACTCTTTCTCTCATTTTTGCACATGGGGTAGACAGTGTCCTGAAACCTAGAGATATGCATGCTCCCCTGTATGTTTCAGGAAAGCATGCATTTGAAGTGAATTCCCAGACAAAATATCACATTATAGAGTTTCCACTTCTATAATGATTCCCTTGCCATGGCTATCCTATGGAAAGACTTTGAAGTTTGGCCTTCATATCATAATTTGGAAATGTCAGTAGCTGTTCTGTGTGAGTCAAAATCTATGTTAGCTACTGATATTAATATTAAGTTACAGGATTTATGCAATGTTAGGTTACAGCATATATACACTGTTCTGTAAGACCATGATCCTATTTTTGATATTGGAAGATTTTGGAATGGAGGATGGGACGTGAAAGGGAAGTTAAAATACAAGGATGGCATATTGTTGCATGACCTACAAGTTTCGTGTTTTGTGTTTTGGTTCTCTCAGAAGAATCCATTTTTATGCTGGCCAGCCTAGGTCTTCCTTTTACTGTGGAAATGAGGGTCATGTTTTAAAATATTGTACAGAGTTGTAGGGTTTGCAGCATGGAAGAGAATGTCATAAGACTGACCGGTGTGATATGAAGTGGTATAACTTTTGCAACATGAAATTAAATTACATGATTTCATGTACTGCACAGGAGTTAAATGCCACAAGCATGTTGTAACAGAACTTAGAAAAAAGAAGCAATAGAATATCATTCAGAAACAAGAGCCACAGGGCTCATTGCTGCGACTTATTTTGCTCAGCATTTACTTTTCTGATCCCCAGACCTTAAACGAAGACTTCTGTGTAACTAAGTTTGCAGGTGTCCATAAAGTGGGAGTCACTGTCAAGCCTCCCTCTGATGCCAAAGCCCCTCAGGAAGAGCTTACACTTGTAAATGCCTGGTGTGCTAAAATTAGGCTAAAACTAAATGCTAAAAAGTGCAGTGTTGTCACATTTGGTAAGTAACAACCCCCACTTTCACAGCATACAACATAGACAGCACCCAATTCCAAAATAAGAATGCTGTTAAAGACCTTGAAGCTTGGGCTGATAACTCTCTCTTTTATCATCATGTAACAACAGAAGTCAGGAAGTGCTTATAGTTAGCATAACTAATTGCCAAATGAAAATCATCCATACCTAAAGAGGTCATTCATTGTCACCTTATATTCAGTATTGATTAAGACAGTTATAGATGTACGTCTAGGCAGACCTAACAACTAGAAATCACAGAGATTCCTAAGAAGATCACAGCTTAAAATCTTCAATCTACCAGAAAAGACTGGAAGCACTGCCTCTTTATTTACTATCCTACAGACTTCTGTGGAGAGATCTGTGCCTTGGATTGCATACCATTAGGGACCCAGTGGTCTCAGCTCTCTTGTATATCCACAAATCTAATAGTCCCAGAAATACAAGAACTTGAGATCTAAAACACTGTGGTGAGATTTATTATGCAGTGCTTGCCCACCACTGGAATAGACTCCAATTGCAAATCAAGTGGTGTAATACATTATCTTCCTTTAAACAGGAGCTAGATGGCTGGATGGGTACTCATCAATTCACCCCGACTTGACTGAGCTAGCCCTCCTTGAGAAAAAAAGGTACAGTGTAAGGATGGATATTGACAAGGCTTAAATGCTGGCAAGATTCAGTTGCCTTGAATTTCCCAAGATTCCTGTGAGTCCTGAGAAAGGACAGAAAAGTGAGCTGCATCACAAGAAAAGCTAGTGAATGCTTAATGGTGTTTCAAAGCCACAAGGTGACACAGTAGTTGCTATTCAGAATGGAGAAGATGAGTTATTAAACTAAATGAGGGTGCATCTAGGATGCTTATTGGAAGTTATGTTCACTTATTTGCAGGAAACTGCTGAAAGTGAAGAAGACTGTGAGTCAGACAAAAATAGCAACAACTGTGTGAATGTTTTGTGTACAAAAAAAGAAGGTCAAAGGAAAGTCACAGCTCCCATGCCCCCAAAAAAGATAAACAAATTAAAATGTCACAGAATATTAGTAGTGTTAAATTTGTTAAGGGGTTTCTAGGAATGTTTAGGATTTTTATTTAAATTACACCCTTAATTTTTTTACTTTTGTAATAGTCATTCAAGCATTTATGAAAGAAACAATTTAGACAAGGCTCGAGAAAAGGGTAAAGTTGCAAGAGTAATGGAAGGGGAGAGCTCTGGAATATTGATAGGTTTGTAAGGTTAGGTGTGGGTGATACTAAAGAAATTGTATTTTTATGAAGGAAAGCCATTAACTGTTAATGCTAATCATGAAACCTACTTCTGTATGAGACTGATTTGATCCTATGGTTCTCATCCTACACAGCATGTTTTAGAAATGCTTTAAGCTTCTGACCCTTTTTGTTTGTTTATTTTAGAGAAGTATTGCTCAACATTTCCAATTTAAGGAATACTTCCAACAACTTTTGGTTCATGAGTGGCTGTTCTTAATTCTTTCATGGGTGATTTAACATAAAGATATTCTCACCTGAAATACCAGTCAGCCACCAATGTCCTGATGGTGGACGTGCATGCCCTGTTTCTAATGTCTGCTGTGAGTATTAGTGTCACTCCAAGAATCTCATTTTTTACTTTATATTTGCTGTTGTATGCTCATGTACATGATTGCATGTTTAAATATGACAATAAAGCATTCTCATTCTGCTTTGAAACTTTGCTTTATGTATATAGAATTTAGCCTTTCATTTGTCTGGTTTGCTTTGTTGTGTTATTTAATAAATAATGAAAACACAGTTATTAAGAAAAATAAATAAATTATATTGTCTGGGTTGGGGATTTAAACTATACTAGGTGGAAAGCATTTAGCTGATGTGAAATATTTGGAAAATGATCAAAGAACTGCATTATAGCTCACACTGTCCCATGGTGCAGACGGGAAAAAGCCCTGACTGCACTCTAGATGAGCAGTGTTTGAATAGTGAGTGGTTGTGAAGGGCTGGACAGGCAAGGATCAGACTGAGCATCAGATGCCAGCTCTCCCAACCTGGGGAGGGAAGCAGACTGGCTTGCTGCCTTGGCAATTGTCATGGCATGCAGAACCTAACAAGCCCTATGTTCTAAGTGATGTGCCATCTGGTCTGGCAGCTATGCTTGAGTAGAACACATGCACCTCCCAAGGCAGCTATAGCAGTGTTCACTAAGCTGTGACTTGGTTGGGCATAGGATAGTCCTCAGGATCTGCAGGCTGTCCTGCTCCCTAAAACCAGACTGTTACTTTATGTGGTCAGCAAATGGGTTGAAATTCTCTCCCTGATGGAGAAATAAATGGGTCAGTTGGGTTCAGGAAGGGAGTTGATCCTGTGGGTAAAAAAAGAAAACACTTCATTACAATCAATTGCAACCCTTAAGGGTATTATTTTATTAATGGAAGGAATAATTCAGGCATTGATCATGTATATATCTGCAGGTCTTACTTATGTTTATAAATCAATAGATTTTATATGAGTTATAGATCATAAAGCAATATTTTTTTTATGTGACATGGGGTAAGAAATTTGTTTGGGGGAAAGGAATGTGGAACCCCAATGTCTTGCTTTTATCAAATGCATTTCTTTAAGACTGTGTGTCTAGTTCTATTCAAGAAAGGAGATTTTATGAGAATCATATAACTGAAAGTATAAATAGTGGAAAGGCATTAATCAAGGTCTTAGCCTTACATTGTACAGACTGAGTAGGCAGGTGGATAAACAGAATATATTGATTCTGACAATGTACCAAGTGTGTAGATAATGTTGCTGAAATACCAGAAGTGGAGGAACATTTTATTTATCTACAGAGTAAATCAGATATCTGTTTTGTCTTATATATATATATATATATATATATATATATATATATATATATATATATATATTGTTGTTGTTGTATCTTTCAGCTTTTCCCGGTTAGGGGTCGCCACAGCGGAACTCCAGTCCACTAATGATTTGCAGTAGATTTTTACATACCGAGTTGCCAGCCCTGACGTACAACCTTCAACGAAGGTACGCCCATTCACACATGTCTCCACACAGAAGACGCTTTAGCTGAGAATCGAACAGGACAACGTCTTACTGTGAAGCGACAATGCTACCGCAGCACCACCACCGCAGTTTATATATATATATATATATATATATATATATATATATATATATATATATAGACACACAGACACACAGACACACACACACGCACGCACGCTCGCACACACACATAAACGCATGTGCATGCACGCACATGTGTATATATGTATATATATATATATATATATATATATATATATATATATATATATATATATGGATCTATTTAAACATGTCAGTCTGCAGAAAAATCAACAAATAATACACTGACATCTGTACATCAATGCTTCCCTAAATCGAACACTAGTAACCTCAACACTCCACCTACTGAAAAAGAACAGAAAATTCTGTTCTTTCCCCTAACAGTAACACTAGACATACTTTGCCTGAACAGTGATATTGTTAGAAAAAGTTTTTTTTTTTTTTTTTGTGTAAGGTAATCTGTAGGGTTGGGGTTAGGGGATGCATTAGGGTTAAGGTTAGCATTCTTGAGTAATGGTGGGCAGGGAGGTAAAGCCCCCCCATACTACTTTACTCATACTTTGCCTCTACTTTATCTCTAACTAGCAAACACACTCACACTGCTACCTCACATGCCTTAGACTTTATACTCAAATGTTTTGGCATTAACCCAGACACTCACTTACATGAAAAACAAAGTGCATATCTTACACAAACCAACCTTCAGTATTCTGGTGTTTGATCAATTCAGCACTCAATTTAGAGCACTGTCAAGTAAAAACATAGCAATTAATTTTGTTGACAAAAGCAGCAGGCGACAAAGTGAAGTGTTAAATATATATATATATATATATATATATATATGGATCTACCTGAGAACAACAATAGCTCTAAATGCCAACAATGAGAACACTGACACCGGAAGACTGACAACGGAAATAATCGACAGTTTGAAATTCCCGATGCTGAAAACACTGACATTTGAAATGAGCACGACTGTGTAAGTATGCGATAGTGACGAACTTTAGGGTTAGGGTGCGGGTAAGGTAAGTGTGCATTAGTGACGGACTTTAGGGTTAGGGTGCGGGTAAGGTAAGTGTGCATTAGAGACAGACTTTAGGGTTAGGGTGTAGGTAAGGTAAGTGTGCGATATTGACGGACATTAGGGTCAGGGTGCAGGTAAGGTAAGTGTGCAATAGTGAAGGACTTTAGGGTTAGGGTGCGGGTAAGGTAAGTGAGTATTAGTGAAGGACTTTATGGTTAGGGTTTGGGTTAAGGTTAGTGCATAGATAGTTGTGTATGTAAGGTTTACTGTAGGTTTGTAAGGTCTTTGGTGTGCTTGTGTTGTGTGTGTGCCTTTTTCGGAAAAGGAATTTGTTTTGTTTTGTTGACTGTCGGGATTGTGGTTTGTCGGGCATGTGAACTTTTGTGTTTTTGAACTTTCGGTTTTGTGATGTCTGTGATCTCGTTGTCAGTGTTTTCGCTTGTCGATGTTATTAGGTAGATCCATATAAATATATATATGTATATATACACTATATATATATATATATATATATATATGTGTGTGTGTGTGTGTGTGTGGCAGTTCCATCAAAGCAACACTCTCCAAAAATATTAAAAAAAGAAAAACTTGTACCATGACCTCCAACAACATAATGCCTGCAATCTGCAATCAGAAGAGATTTTGAGCAATTAAGCCAGCATTCAGGACATTCAATGAAATAAACATTCAGCAAACTGCCTTGTTCCAATATGTATAGATAGATTGATATGGGAGTAATGGGAGGGGATAGGTGCCCTAGGGTATTGATAAGTCTGTAGAGTTAGATATGCATAATGTTGTATGCATCAATTTGTGTGAGAGCAATGAACAGTGGGGTGAGGAAGTTTCTCCTTTTCCCAATTGTTATGCAGCCTCAGTGTTGGGGTATGTATTTTGTTTTGAGAGATTTCCTTTTTTTTTCATGTTTGGGTGGCAGTGAAGTTGGTACATATAAATTAAGGAGGTGCGGAGGGGTGTCTTAGCCCCCATCTGGGGATTGCAGGAGGAAACATTTGCCCTTATTTTTTTCTTTGGGTTGAATTCCTGAACACTTGGAAGCAAGTGAGCTGAAAATCAATAGTCATAGTTGCAGCCTTGTTAACATTGCATTTACAGAGTGTTTTCTCAGTCTCTTGGAACCTGTCTAACAACAGTGCACCAACAAAACCAACTATTCTGGTTCCTGACACCAGGAAACATAAATCAGCACAGAAACCTGTATAAGGAAACCATGCAAAACAGCCTGTAATTCATTCACACACAGGCTTGGATTAACTGGGATTAATAGATGAGAGCTGCACACCTGTGCAGTGTCAATATTCATGGAGTCCACTGTGCAAGGCAGTTTATAGCTAAATAGACATGTATTAGCATCATTTTAAGATCCCACCCATCCTATACATTGCTGCTACTGTTAATTTGTATTGCACTTTACACTATATGTGTAGTCCAGCAACAGATAAACCTAAATGTACCCCAGAAATATTTTAAGGCACAAAAGACAGTGAAATATATATGTCACTTTAGCTTGTATGAAGTATGACATTTGTGCTGCTGTCCAAGTGATTCATCAAGGCCTCTAGAATAAAAAAAAAAAAATAATAATAATAATAATAAGGAAGCAAAGGAAACACATACATTTTGGATGTGGTTTCTAGGATTACATAATATTGTTTATTTGTAATTCAGATAATATGAAGTCCTTGGGACTTTGTACAGATTAAAAAGCCATGTATTTTCCAGCAGGCATACTAAAATCTAAGGATTTTTAAAACGAATTAGAAAAAGGCACAGCAAAGAGAGTTCTCTGGCTGTGGATATTAGGTTTTGATATGAATTTAAAATACGGCAGAATGCAATCAGGACTGTGATGTCTTATTTTCTTATCGAGAAACCTGAAAATGTCATCTTATGTTGCCTACAGCCCCTTTATTTGATTGAAGCCATTTTCACTAAATTAAATTTTCAGAAACAAAGAACACTTAGATACCCTATATATTTGAAAGTATACTTGAGTAGTCAGCTGTGCTTCAAGTTACATGTTCATGCTGTTAACTGACAAAGCAGTAAACAACATTTCACATTTTAGAATGCATATTTTCATTAGAAAATGAGAACGGGGTGCTGGCATGAGCTTTTACATTATTTAGTGTTTTCATCCACAGAATATGCATTATAGACTGACACAAAAAAGAAAGAAACTAATCGGAAAAGTATAGGTTGAAATGTGGTAAAAAAGATTATTCCACTTAGAGCCATGCAGAGAATGCCAAACAAAGTGAATTGCAACACATTCTATGATAATTTGTGGAACCTAGCAAAGCCAAAACCCCTTAACACCCTGTAAATTAAACTGATGATGTCAAATCAGCACATCACATAGAGAAGTTGACCTGTGGACAGTACGGTACTAGTGAGGGCTAGCCACCAACAGTTTGTTTAATCCAATAAGAAGAGAGTACCTAAAAATAGATGTGGAGGAGAGACTGCGGTTCCCAAACTAGAGTATAATGAAATAAAATAAGCAAACATGCTTCTGCCTCACTGGATGAAATGAACTGCAGGCAGATAATTACAGCTGGCACAGGGGAAGTTGGACTGTACCTAGAGCTACAAGAACTAGGAAGCAAACTTGATCTTCTAGATGTCAAAGGTAAAAAAACAGTTTTCAGTGCATGATACCTCAGATAAGATAAAAAAAAGTTTTCAGATCTCTTATAATGGCAGCCCATTGGATATTTGCAAATGCCCCCTTAAGTGTTTCAGCTACATGGCTTCTGAATGCTCCTGACATTTTTACGTTTTTTTCAGATACATTCAGGCCAATAAAGCCAAATCTTATTAGTTATGGACATGCATGGTCCAGCCTTTTTATCCAGCTCATTAGCATAAACCCAGCTGATGCCCATAAATAGTAAGATGCCTGCAAAATAAAATATTCTGTCTAACATACAACATACAACATACAAAGCAATAGGTAAAAAAGGTCAGACAGACAAAACATTCATTGAAAATTGAAAAAAAAAAAGAAAGAACCAAGCGAGAGTTTTCACTGTGGGTTACCTTAAAACTCCTGTAATAGTGACCCATGGGATATACGCAAATGACCTCTTAAGGACATCAAGTGTTTCAGCTACATGACTTCTGGATGCCCATGACTTTTATGACTTTTTACTTTTATTTTAATGGATACATTCAAGACAATAAAGTCCAACCCCACAAACTGTGTACTTGTATGTTTCAGTCTTTTTACTGACCTGATTAGTACAGGTTAAGTGGATTGCTTGGCTATACTTTAAAAACATAAGGAATTTAAACCCAGCTAATGCTCATAAACATTAAAGTTCCTGTAAAATATACCAACTAATAACCAAACTGAATGGCATAATGGTCATACTGACAAACCATACAGTAAAAACTGCAAAAGCTGCAAACCCTGCAAAAAAAAAAAAAACTTCAGTAGATGATACCTTAAACCTCCTGTAATGGAAACCCATGTGATATAATGATCTCTTATGAATATTGTAGATCAGTGTGTGTGTATGTACCTTTAAGAAGCTATCCAAGGGCTTGCACAAGTGTATAAATGCT
This sequence comes from Protopterus annectens, assembly GCF_019279795.1. NCBI lineage: Eukaryota > Metazoa > Chordata > Ceratodontiformes > Protopteridae > Protopterus > Protopterus annectens. The sequence continues at coordinate 260,131,842 of NC_056728.1, forward strand.
GAGCACATGGTACCCTGACTGCCATTTTGTAGTAAGCTGTTGAGATGTACGCATGCAAGCATGTAAGGCCTGTCTGTTAACTAGTTTGTTTGTATTTTATGATGCTGCTAGCCATCCTGATGTGTTTCTATGTATTAAAGCATCTAAATGAAATACCCTGCCTGCTTGTCATCTATGTTAGAGAGAGACGAGCGACATGGTGTCTCAAGTGTCATATCTAAAGGGCATGAAGTTAGAGGCGGCATAGCTAAAACAACTTAAAGCACTTGCTTGGAAATGGAGGAATATAAGGGTTGAATCATCCCTAAAATGTGTATACTTCGTAAAACAGATCAGAAATTAATTTCAGGTATTAAAACTTGCTCAGCACTATTTTGTATTCATAAAATAAGAAACAAGGCATGCAGAACATTCTAAATGATATCTGCATAAACCGATATGCAAGATATTGATAAAATATTCAAATTACTATGGAAAATGTTTGAAATAAAGTCCAAGTTGCACAAAATAAATAAATAAAAAGTAAACAACCGCATTTTCATAATGTATTTTTCATATTAAGCAAAGATATCCGAGTTATCAGAAGTGTATAAAGTGTTTGCATGTTTGTGCAGTGTCACAGTAAAGCTATTTCACAAAAGTACAGCCATTACAGGGCATATTTCACAGAATACAGCCATTTCAGAGCATATTTCGCAAAGTGCAGTATTTCGAAGAGTTTGTTGTGCATTTGAATGTTATCACAAGCCCACAGAACAGCTTGTTTGTACATAATTACAAGAGCCATATTTTCAGTGTGTTTGTGCATACTTTGTGGGCATGGCAGACAGATTTCAAAAACCTATTGCACTTGTGTTTGACAGTAATATTGCTGAGAACTGGAGAGTGTTTTGGCAAGAGTAAGACATTTTCATATAGGCTGCATTTTCTGATAAAGATGACCATACAAAGGCATTTATTCTACTTAATTTAGCTGGGTCAGAAGCCATAGAAAGGGAATGTTTATTTGTGTATGCACCTGCTATCTATACTAGAGAGGGGAAAAAACATCATATTGTTGTACAGACTGAGTCACGGGAGGACTCTGAGTGCTTAAAACGCAAATTTGGAGAAATGTGTAACCCCCAGACAAATGTTACAATGGAAAGGCACTTATTTTTATACAAGGGATAAAAAGCCTGGTGAAACCTTTGCAGCATATATAACTGACCTGAGGAACAAGGCTAAAACGTGCAGATTTGGTGATTTAAGGGATGAGTAGATAAAGGACAGACTTGTGTGTGGTATCAAAGATGATGCTGTGAGAAAGATTTTGCTTCATGACAGTGATTAGACTTTGAATAAGGCTATTGAGATTTGTCAGATACATGAGCTAACAGAAAAGCACACTAATATACTTACAAATTAGAATACCTCTCGAAGGCACAGTGATAAAGCTCATGTTGATAGTATGCAGCACATGGTTAAAAGAAACAGGCCCAAGCACACAGCAGCAACTGTAGCCCCTGCAGCACTCACTGGTAAACCTCAAAACTTTCTAGCAAATTCTGGAGTCTCAGTGAAGAATAAGAGTGAGTCAGCAAACTCAAAACATGGGCCCCAGCCTAGTTTCATTGCCAACGGTTGTAATTGTGATGGAAGTCATGACTCTAAAAAGGAAAAATGTTTAGCTTTTGGTCAACAATGTTATAAATGCAATAAATAGAATAATTTCAAAAGGTTTTGTAAATCAAAAGGCCCACATTCATTTATTAAAAGGGAACATTTTAAGAAATGAGTTGATCAATTAGAAAGTTGCAACCCTACTCTTTATGTTGATGGTGTGTCAGTGCTTCATGAAATAGTCAATGCAATAGATTTAAGGGCAAAGAATGAAGTATTTTCTACTGTTTGGATTAATGGCAAACCCACAGAGCTCAAGCTGATACAGGTTCCATGTGCAATGTTATGTCAGCAGAAACATTTGCTAGAGTATGTCATGGTGAAAGGCTTGATTTGGCAAGGTGTGCGAAGCTTGTTGATTATGGAGATGAATACATTTAAATAGAAGGCTCATTAGTACTTTCATGTTATTCTGCTGGAAGAAGCTATGACTCATTATTCTATGTAGTCAAGAGGCATGACCAGTTATTATTAGGGCTCAGAAACAGTTTGAAAATGGGACTGCTTTCATTTAATGAGGAAGTCCATTATGTTAGCTTAAAAGACCGCTACTCCAATTTCACCCAATACATTTTTTCTACCTATGCTGAACTTTTCAAACACAAACTAGCAAACTTCCAGTTGTTAATCCATGAGATTAGACCCAGCAGTCAGTCCAATTATCAGACCAGCACATAAAGTTCCAGTAGCCATGCAGGACAGAGTCAAAGACGAGCTAGATAAAATGGTGTGACAAGGTGTGATTTGTCCAGTTGAAACTCCAACTAAATAGGTTTCTCCCATGGTGGTAGCTCATAAGAAAAGCTCAGTTGACATTAGAATATATATTGATCCTTGAGATTTGACCAAAGTGCCAAAAAGACCTTATTGTCCAATGCACACAGTTGAAGAAGTCGCAGTCTTGATGCCAAATACCACTATTGTTTTCTGTCTTAGATGCAAAGAATTCATTTTGGCAAATTCAGCTTGACAAAAAAATCATCATTGCTCACTACGTTCAGTACTCCATTTGGCAAGTATAGATTTTTGATAATGCCATTTGGGAAAATTCTGCAAGTGAAGTCCTTCGGCGTGCAATGGAGCAAATTTTTTCTGGGTATCCTTATAGTAGATAACATACTAGTAGGAGGTCATGATGAAGCAGATCATGACAGAAACCTCAGAAAAGTTCTAGAAGGGGCACATCTAGTGAATCTTAAGTTAAATCCACAGAAATGCAAATTCAGCCTACAAGAAGTTACTTTTGTTGGTCATTTATTTAGGACTACAGGCTTACATCCATACTCTTTTAAGCAAACAGCCATTCTCAAAATTCCAGTTCCAGGCAATGTTTAAAGCTCTGCAACATTTCCTTGGCATGGTCAACTACATAGGCAAATTCTTCTACACTTGAGCCAACTTTCAGTACCACTCAGAGAGCTGACACATAAAGATGTATCCTGGTCTTGGTTAGAGCAACACCAAAGAGCATTTGATGTCCTGAAACAGTGAATTGCTAGTCCACCAACTGTCAGATACTATGATGTTCACAAATCAGTTACTCTTTCCTGTGATGATTTGAAATTTAGTCTTGGTGAAGTCATTCTACAAGAGGGTCAACCTGTTGCCTGTGCAACCAGATCTCTAACCCAAACTGAAATACAGTATGCTCAGATAAAGAACTTTTGGCTATTGTGTCTGCATGGTCGAAGTTCCATGATTATGTTCATGGTAGACCTATCCAGAATGAAACAGACCACCAACCTCTAGTCACTATTTTGAGACAGCCTATGCATACAGCTCCAGCCAGATTGCAACGTATGATGTTGAGATTGCAGAAGTACAATTACAATCTTGTCTACACAAAAGGCAAACTTTTTTGTCTTGCTGATATTTTATCCAGATCACCCAGAAACACCATATAACAGCATGAGAATGAGAACCTTGATTTTGAAGTCATGGAAGTGAGAAATGTTTCTTCCACATGTCTTGATGAGCTGAGAGATCACACAGCCACAGATCCAGTTTTACAAAGGCTCAACCACTTTATCAGTCAAGGATGGTCATCAAAGCAATCTAGTTTACCTCAAGAAGTGCAACCTTATTTTCCATACAGAGATGAGATTTTGTCTGGCAAAGGTATCATTATGAAAGGTCTGAAAGCAATTGTTCCAAAACCCTTGCAACAAGAGTACATTACTATCTGGCATCGTGGTGACCCAGGAGTTGATTCTGCCAAAAGAAGGGAGAGAGGCCTTCTATGTCACAAGACATTGAGAAAGCACTTTTATATTGTTCAGTGTGTGATAGAACAAAGCCACATTAACAGAAGGAACCACTTCAGCTAAACCATATTCCTGAAATTCCTTGGTTAACAGTCACCACAGACATTTTGTAGTGGAATGGTCAACATTATTTGGTATTAGTAGATTCTTACTCTAATTGGTTCGAGATTGAACCTAGCATCCAGTACATTTATTACAAAGATGAAGCATCATTTTACAGTACATGGTAGTCCACACAAAGTTATTTCTGACAATGGCACACAGTTTACAACCCAACAGTCCAAAAGATATGCTGAAGAATGGGACTTTACTCATGTCATGAGTAGCCCACAGTACCCGCATCCAAATGGTTTGGCAGAACATGCAGTTCAAAGTGCAAAACAGTTACTAGAGAAGTCAAAATGAGATAATAGTGATATTTTCCTGAATCTCTTGAATCTTAGAAATGTTCCTTATGATAAACATCTTTGTTCACCTGTTCAGAGACTTCTGTCAAGACAAACCCGAACCGCATTACCAATCAGTAGTCAATCATTGGTTTCATGTGTCAAGAACAGGTCAGTGAAAACCAATATGTTGAAGAAGCGCTTAACTCAGAAGTTCTACTACAATAAAAACAGCAAACCACTCAATCCATTACGAGAAGGAGAAGTGGTAAGGATGCAAATGTCCAAAGGTTATGATAGGATTGGTGTCATGAAGAATATTTGCCCAGAGCTGAGATCATACATTGTGGAATCACAAGGAGCAGTTTTTAGGTGGAATCGGAAACACATAGACTGTGAGAAAGACTCTTTATCTCAGAGTGAGTTATCTGTTGTTCCAAATCCAGAGGAAGTTCCAGAGGACATTCCCCTTCATGTGACAAATCCTGAAGTTCCTGATATGAGCTGTGCACTGCAGACTGTCCCTGTTGCTAAATTTGGTCTAAACTGTTATGTTACAGGATATGGTCACATCTCTAAACCCTATAGCAGATATGAAGCAACTTGGACATGAACATTGTGTTTTGTTTCTAATGTATATAATAATGCATGTCTAACTCTGATATTGTTTTTACAAAGGGCATTCTTTTTAAGAGGGAGGCTGTAGATCAATGTGTGTGTATGTACCTTTAAGAAGCTATCCAAGGGCTTGCCTAAGTGTGTAAATACTGAGCACGTGTGAGCCTGACTGCCATTTTGTAGTTAACTGTTGAGATGTAAGCATGCATGTATTTAAGGTCTATCTGTTAACTAGTTTGTTCATATTTTATGACGCTGCTGTCCATCCTGATGTGTTTCTATGTATTAAAGCATCTAATCAAAATACCTCATCTGCTTGTCATCTGTGTGTGAGAGAGAGAGAGAGACGAGTGACAGATATCAAATATTTCAGCTACATGGCTGATGAATGCTCATGACTTTTTGCTTTTTAAGTTTTTATGGATACATACAGGCCAATATAGCCAAATCCACTAACTGTGGACTTGCATTTTTAAGCCTTCTTATTGTTTAACACCTTCATTAAATTACCACTTAAGACACAGGCAAACATACATTTATATAAAAAGTAAAAAAACATATTAACTTGTTCCCGGTTATATGTATATTATACATCACATATGTTTGTTTGTCTACCCAACATTACATAAATTGTTCAATTCCTGCAGTCCCTTAAAACTCATTCCTCCTCCTGAACATTATTCTGCATTGTTCCCACAATTTCCATTTAAATCTATGTAATTTGTCCCTACCCTTTTTTAAAGATCCCAATTTTCGTTCTTTTATCTCTGTTACAATATTCAGTACTTTAAATACAGTTGGTTTAGATTTTCATTTACATTTTCTAGTAATTGCTTTTTTCCCAGCCTCCAGAATTAAACTTAACATGTCTTTACCATGTCTAGGCAATTCAGATCCAGTGCCCCAACTCAAAAGAATCATTTCCTTAGTTATACCTATTCACTCACCCAGTATTTCCAACAGAGTACTCTTTAGGTAATTTTTAAGGTCTGCCAACTCATTATACTCCCAAAACATATGTGACAAGTTACCAGTTTCTTTCCCCATCACACCTCAAAAATTTACCATCTACTTCAGGAAAATTTCTTTGGAATCTGCTTGGGTTATAAAAATACATATGCAAACACTTCCAAGCAAAATTCCCAAATTGTATAGACTTTTTTGCTTACTTGGGAGCCAGACATATGTCCTCCCATTATTTATTTGTAAATTCCTTATTCAGTCTCTCTTCTCAATCTTTTCTAACCTGCTCTGATTGATTCCTACAGTTATCATGCAATATATTGTACGCCCTAGTAATTATCCCCCTTTTTTAATAGCAGTTGGTCTTTCACTTAGGATTACCCAGTTCTTTCTCTCTGCCTATACTCTAATATCAATCTCTGATAGGGAAGGCAGTCTCTAAGCTGCAGTCTAAATGTCTTCCTGGCCTCTTCCCATTCTATTACCTTTACCACTCTAGTTCTTTGCTCTGAATATCTTGGTTTCTTTGCCAGTTTTCTTCAGTAATTTCCAGCCTTCGCTTGCCTAGTCTCTGTATCCCTAATTGCTGTCATCACTATCAGCAAAATTTCCTTTCTCAATTCTCAGGTTGGCTTAGTTCTTAGAATACATTCTGCTACTTTAAGAATATATTATTTCTTTTTTAATTTCTCCAAGCCTTTTGGGTTTTTAATACGATGATGGGAATGGACCCTGTTCCTAAGCCAAAGTATGATTAAAGTTCATGAAATTAGTATTGTTTCAATCTTTGATGTCAGCCAGAAGTGCTCTTTGTGGCACCTGCAATGTGTCCAGTAATGACTCCTTCTGCAATTCATATGGGGTTACATGCATTGGTAACATATCTAAATATGACTGTAGATTATTTTTTATAAGACCCATTGCTCCTACAACTAATGGAACTGTCTGGGTATCTTTCTTCCACATCACTCTCATTTCTGCCTGCAAATCCTGATATTTTTTCTCAATTTTTTTTTTCAAATACATTTGAATGAATTCAATAGTATTTATACATAACATCTTAAATAACTATGTACACTATTTACATTAGCCTGACACTATAACAGATCTTAATGTATACAATTACTTTATAAGTATGTCCAATCCATTATCAGAGAGACTGATCAATTACGGTATAGTGTCAATCAATGATAAGATTTTTTTCCCCAAGGGTTGTTGATAAATGGCTTTTGATAAATTCTTAGTTCTTTAATTTGAATTTGAAATTACTATAAAATACAGTCATAATTTAGCTGTCCTTAGCTTTAGTAAAGGCAGGATTGAAAGATATTCGTTCAATCCTGGGGGGGTTCTCTGCCTCCAGGGTCAATTGCCACCACAATTCCCTGAATTCAATTTTTTCTTCCCAAGGTCCCCCCCTACCATCAAATTTAACCTGCTCTAACACTAAAAAGGTAAATTTTGAATTTGGGCATTTCTTTGAGTGTTTAAATAAAGTGTTTGTATCCTTACCTGTTGCCATCTCATATAAATGTTCGTATATCCTTATTTTCAATTGTCTTTCAGTTTTTCCTACATAGAAGGATTTACAAACCATACAGGAGGCCAGGTATACTATGCCCTTGGATTCACAGTTGTAAAAACCACTACTTACAAGCCACCTACTTCTACTTTCCAAGTAGAACCTGTCAGTGTTCATAAGGTGATTACATTGATTACAGTGACCACATTTGTAGGTGCCCACTTTCTTTTTACTATTTGTCCTTTGTTTATTCTCCAAAATAGTCTTTATGTTCTGAGAATTTTTGTAGGTCACCTTCTGAGGAATCTTAGATATTTTTTCCAAATCTGTAATGGTCACAAACCTTTCCCATTATTTTAAAAACTACTTTTTAATGTTGTTGTTTATTGCATTGTATTCTAAAACTAAAACCTGTTCATAATTAGAACCAATGTTCTCATTGTTGGTCATTTCTACCTTATCCCGTCCACCATTGTTTAAAATTGGTTGGAACTTATTAGTTCTACCTTTTTCCACTTTGTCCTTTATATCTTTAATAAATTTTGAAGGGTATCCCCTTTCAAGGAACATCATTTCCAATAAATCACATTCTAGTAAAAAATCTTTATCTGCACTAGTCATATGACTCCCCCTCACAAACTGTCCCTTCACAATGTTTTTCTTACAATGTAGGGGATGAGCGCTGTCGTAGTGCAGAAAAGAATTACAATAAGTTTCTTTTCTAAATGCTCTAGTTTCAAACTTTTTGTTTACCTTGTAAATTTCTACATCTAAGTACTGCAAATTTGTATCGGGAATCTTGTGTGTAAATCTTAAAAATTTAGTGGTTTGGTTTAAATACACCATAAACTCTTCAAATTTATCTCTTCCTCCCCTCCAAAAAATTACAATATCATCCAGAAACCTATGATATAACTTCCACTGGTTTCTGAATTCTATGTTGAAAACATGTCTCTCTTCCCATTTAGCTAAAACCAAACTGGCGAAGGTTGGGGCACAAGCTGCCCCCATAGCTACTCCTTGAGTTTGCTGAAAGCATCCACCATTGAAATACAAAAAATTGTTCTTTAGAACTATTTCCATTAACCATATGTTAACTAATTTTTCTTTTTGTAATAATCCCCAATCTTGGTAGACTATTTACTCAAGCATGTTGAACCACTATTAGAGAAAGCAAATAATCCAAAAACAACGACAATAGATCCAGTATCAGTAGTTTATTGCACACAAGTTGCAGTCCCTAGTGCCTCGGCCTTCGCCTTCCAGGGGCCTGGAAGGCGAAGGCCGAGGCGCTAGGGACTGCAACTTGTGTGCAATAAACTACTGATACTGGATCTATTGTCGTTGTTTTTGGATTATTTACTCAAGCATTTCCATACCTTCTTTCCAGGATATGGAGGAAAATAAGCCCACTATGTCTATAGTTATAAACAACAAATCATCCTAAGTCATTGGAAATAACTTTCAACAAATCCCAAGAATTCTTCAAAATAAACTCTTTTACTACCCATATTCTTTTTAATTTTGTGTCCACATACTTAGCTAAAGGATGTGTTTTGGATCCCTCAGCAGACACTATGGGTCTAAGGGGGGATCAGTTTCACTTTTGTGAGTTTTTGGAATACCGAATATGGAAGGAATTCTTGGTTTATCCACTTTTAAATATCTATAAGTGTTGTAATCTATAAGTTCTTCTTGTACCATATCCCATAAACTCGCATCAATCTTATGATATGCTATATTTACTTCATTTTTTGAAACACTAGAGTACTTTCCATCGTCCCATAGAATGCTGTTCATTTTGCTTTCATATTGAATGTTGTCCATTATTACAACCCCTCCACCTTTGTCAGGCTTCATTACCCTAATATTAGTGTTGTTCCTCATTTCATACAAACATTATTTTTCATCTTTACTTAGATTGTCTTTGTATCTAGTGCTTTTTTGTTCTTTCCTCACCTCTTGCTCTATTATCCTCTCTAAGTTTTTTAGTTGAGGGTGGAGTGGTGGGATGTATGTGCTTTTCCACCTGAGTTCCCCATTGTTGCTAGTAGATGGATTCTGTAACATGATATTGAGATTGACCTTCCTTAGGAACATTTTAATGTCCATTAAGGTTTTAGCAATATCTCCCTTTTTGTAGGGAATAAATTTCAAGCCTTTAGAAAGCAATTCGAAATGCCCCTTCTTTATTTCAATGTCACTGAAGTTGTAAATGGAAAAGTTGTTAAAGGTGTTTTTAATCCCATTTGTGACCACTATTTCGTTATTGTACCCTATGGGTAGCTGGGTGTCAATCAAAATCTCCCCTCCCCCTCCCCCCCTCCACTGAAAATTTTGTTGTGGAGATCTTTTTTTGTTCATAAGCCTTTCCGATCTCCGAAGGGGGGATAATCCTCATCGTAAACTTCATTCTCATTTTCAAAATAAAGACGCTCATTTCCCCTTTTCTCCTGATCACTAAAACCCCATGTTGGTCTATCTGCATTGTAATGTGTGTAGTTTCTATGTGGGGGTTTGGGGTAACTAGTGTCAGTACTGTATTCTTTGATGCCTCTTTCCAGTTTTCTAAGCTTTCTGTTTACAACTTCACCACATTTAAAGTCAATATCCTTTTTTAAATTAAAATATTTAGCTTTTTCTTCCTGAACCGTAAACATCAAATAATTCTTAATGCATTAGTCTATCTCATCAATATCTTTTTGTATGACTTCTAAACACCTAGTGTTTTCTTTAATGATTAGTCTCAAAACATCCGGTCCACGATTGTTAAAAACAGCGAGTAGTTCTTTGTGAAACACAGACCCTGTGACCATGTTATTGGGAAATTTCCAGACTCTTAGTCCCTTAGGGTCTATTTCCCTAGTTATACATTCCCTCAAATATTAATTTTCAATATTTAAAATCCTATATTTGCACATTAATTTGGATAAATTATCCAACATACCAATGTAGGAATCATTAACCATAGATGGAATACTACTGTTGCCATTAGGTTTAAAAACAAATTTAGCCCTTAGCCACATGTTAGTCTCTTCCAAAGAAATGCTTTTCACAGTACCTGAATTACTACGTAAATTCGGGGGCGACTTCTGTCCCAAAATCAGTCCTGAGTTGTTGTCAGCCCCTACTTCTTTTTCGTTGTTTTTGAAAATGCTGGGTGTAGATAAGGCATTAAAAGTTCCCTCGTTACCGACATCTGGGTTGCCGGCATCATTTATACCATCAATAAGCTCCCTTGATCCACGTAAAACATTATCCGCTTGGCTTGTCAACCTTTCGGTTCTCAGGGAACTAGATTTATTCAGGTTACCGTGCATTTGTACCAAGAAGTGGCTTAACGGCGTCAGTACGTCAGTCAATTCCGTAAGCTGCCCAATCAGCTTATGAAATAAGCCCACATCGTCCTGCCCCCTGGAATCAGGAAATGAGGCTCTCTCCATCTCCGTTCAGCTGTACACCACCAAAAACCAAGAAAAAGCAGAAACCAGAACCAAATTCACCAATAATCCACAAAGGTATCTGGAAAAATGAAGCTGGAATGTAATATTTGTTTTTTGATTGTTTATTTAACTCAAACACCAGCCACAGAATGTCACAACCATAAACGCCTTAAACCATATGAATGCGTTTTCGTCATAAAAATTCAACTTCATCAGATGACCAGAGCCATGTTAGTTTCACATATTTATACAATTGTTAATTAGTTAAAACCAATAAATATATTTCTCCAAGTTTAAAACAACCAATTGTATTGGTGCAAATCTCCCCATTTAAATATTTCATTAATAATTCATTTAAAATGAAACTCCACCTTCCATTTGGTCGCAAAACTTTTTGTTTCCATAAAAAACAGTTTAAAAACCACAAATACAAAAATCATTCACATAACACATTGGAAAATGTTTTGTGGTGTGTATGTACATACATAGTAAAATAACCAAAATTAAATAGTTCTATTGCTGAACATAGTTAATTCTTTATAAACCTTTATAAACCAGTGCAACAAGTCCAGTTTTCAGGCAATAGATTTTGTCATCATGGTGTAAATTACTATAAAATACAGTCATAATTTAGCTGTCCTTAGCTTTAGTAAAGGCAGGATTGAAATATATTCATTCAGTCCTGGGGGGTTCCCTGCCTCCAGGGTCAATTGCCACCACAATTCCCTGAATTCAATTTTTTCTTCCCAAAGTCCCCCCCTACCATCAAATTTAACCTGCTCTAACACTAAAAAGGTAAATTTTGAATCTGGGCATTTTTTTGAGTGTTTAAATAAAGCGTTTGTATCCTTACCTGTTGCCATCTCATATAAATGTTCATATATCCTTCTTTTCAATTGTCTTTCAGTTTTTCCTACATAGAAGGGTTTACAAACCATACAGGAGGCCAGGTATACTATGCCCTTGGATTCACAGTTGTATAAACCACTACTTACAAGCCACCTACTTCTACTTTCCAAGTAGAACCTGTCAGTGTTCATAAGGTGATTACAATGATTACAGTGACCACATTTGTAGGTGCCCACTTTCTTTTTCCTATTTGTCCGTTGTTTATTCTCCAAAATAGTCTTTATGTTCTGAGAATTTTTGCAGGTCACCTTCTGAGGAATCTTAGATATTTTGTCCATATCTGTAATGGTCACAAACTTTTCCCATTCTTTTAAAAACTTCTTTTTAATGTTGTTGTTTATTGCATTGTATTCTAAAACTAAAACCTGTTCATAATTAGAACCAATGTTCTCATTGTTGGTCATTCCTACTTTATCCCATCCACCGTTGTTTAAAATTGGTTGGAACTTATTAGTTCTACCTTTTTCCACTTCGTCCCTTATATCTTTAATAAATTTTGAAGGGTATCCCCTTTCGAGGAATATCGTTTCCAATAAATCACATTCTAGTAAAAAAATCTTTATCTGCACTAGTCATACGACTCCCCCTCACAAACTGTCCCTTCACAATGTTTTTCTTACAATGTAGGGGATGACTAACTATTACTAATTCCATAAGGCCTTCTTTATCTTCATACTTATAAATGATTTCTAGGTTAATCACATTTGTTTTCCATAAAATTGTTACCCATTTTGTCTTTGTCTTATTAGTGGATTGCGTCAATATCATATATTCCTTAGGATTCCATTGGTAATTGTCATTTGCTTTGAAATGAGTTTCCTGAAAGAAGACAATTTGTGCTTTGTTCAATTTTAAATATTTCAGTAGATTTGATCTCTTGCTAGGATTTTTTAAGCCATTGGTATTTAAAGATAATAAAGTTAAATCCATCTTAGGGTATTTAGACTATGTATTTTTTGTTTTATTGTGACTATTAAACATTTTCCTCTGATAACTATAAAGTATATGTTTGAGCTTTTAAAGTACATTATCAGTTTTGTATTTTGAGTTTTTACCAATAAAGTAGTGTTTTGGTCAGGCATAGTAAAAATGTTTTTGTGAAATAAATTTAAATGAATAAATGTTAACAAAAATTAAGATCCGCACTAGCCATGGAATGAAAATCATTCCTAATCTGATGGATAAACCTAAGTCCATCAGATTATCACTCATACCTTGACAATCCAGAACATCTGAGCTCCATAAATTGAATTATCAGATGGAGAATATTTCTAATAGGAATAAGCAATATTTATATTATTTTCAACAGATATAGTACTATTGTAGATTAGACAGAATTCTAATACAATACAAATGTCTACTTATTCATAAGCAATTAATATTTACATGAAAGATAGATGACAAGCAATTCAATCATAGTAAAGTAGGATGTATCATATATAAAACCTCAGTAAAAGATTATAGCACATAGTTATTTAAAATATTCACCTTTATTGATGAAGACTTTCAAAACGTATTACTTAATATAAATAGATGGTAATAATATTTATACCTAATATTTATAATACAATGTATTTTACTGGATATATCAGAAGTCATATTTCATTGTTTGCCAGCATTTAAGTAATCACGTTGTTGCTAACTTACTTAAAGCATCAAGTTTGTTTTATGTGAACATTGATGAAAGTTAGTGCATTTTAATTATCAGTGCACCCCCCCCCCCATTTACTACACATAAGGATTTTCATCTGTCATTTCTTATTATAAAATGAATGAAATTATAGGTTAAAAACAACAAATTCACTTATTCTGATTAATAATTACAAGTTCCCTTTTCATATTCATAAATTGCCATTTTATGGCATATACTGAAAGTTTTTAGATTTAAATGACAGCATTCTATTTTGTATAATCAGCAAATGTTAAACTGAGTGATTATTGTCAATTTAATACTATTTGTTCAAAATGTGATTGTTACATTATGTGACATTCCTAGTTCAGGCTTGTATTGTTTCCCTTGAACAACTTTGTCAGTGTGATATCATGTATAAAACGTTAGTTACCTTGGTAACAGCTTAAGTATTATGTATGGTCAAGATGGGTTACAAAACCACAATTCAAGTTAAAGCAATTATATGACTTATTATGTACATTTACTTATATTTGAAAATCATCATGCTTCCCCTTGATGTTCAATATAGTGTATGTTATTCATGACAAGTTAAAACAGTCATGTTATTATACACAAGCCCATGTTATTAAAGTGAGTGTCTATTGTCAATTTAATATTATTTGTTCAGAATATGATTGTTACATTCTGTGACATTTCAAGTTCAGGCTTCTATTGTTTCTCTTGAACAACTTTGTCAGTTTGATGTCATGTATAAACATTAGTTACCTTGGTAACCACTTAAGTATTATATATGGTCAAGATGGGTTACAAAAACTACAATTCAAGTTAAAGGAATTACATGACTTGTTATGCATATTTACTTATATAAGAAAATCATCATGCTTCCCCTTGATGTTCAGTGTAGTGTATGTCATTTATGACAAGTTAAAGCAGTAGTGTTATTATACACAAGCCCGTGTTATTAAATCTTGTCTTTAATATCTAAATCCAGCAGACTGCTTCATCGTATATGACAATTATATATTTTATGTCTAGAGTTACTAAAATCATACATTATATAACTATTGTGTTTTTGTCTTTTTTTTTTTTTTTTTGGCTGTTGCTTAGTTATTTGAGAGATCATAAGCTGTAATGCTTATTCTTATTATTAGCTCCTTCTAAGCATGTTTATACAGTCCATAGACTTTAAATTATGAGAACATTCCAGTTTCTTATTTGTTATAAGTATATTTCCATCCTTACATACAGATATCAGTACTTCAAGCACGGGTAACATTACCCATCCAGTTTTGCGAGAATACCATTCATTAGTTCATGGGATGTGTTCCCAGGCTGTTCTTAAAATATACAAACCAATATTTGTCCTGTTCCATTTTACCAGCCTGTTCCACACAGTGGCCACTCTGCCAGTGAACCACTCAACACACCTTCCATTCCCACAGATATTTCCACAAAGGAAATCTGATTACTCTTTAGCACTTCCCAGCAACCCCAAACACCCCTAGAATCAGCTATCCCCATGTGCCCAACACGTCTGAACAAGCTCACCTCCCAGACTACTGCAAAGGGTTCTGCACAAGACCAAGCACTCATAGTCTTTCACAATAACTCAGACTTCCACTCTTATGTAAGTCCTTAATGTGTTTGGACCAAAATACATTTTAAATATAAAATTGTGCTTATTATTTTTTTTATCAAGAAGCAACTTAATGAGCTAAATGAAGTGTTGGGAGACCATCAACATGTTTAGATTTGGTTTAAAACAGCCCTTTTGTTTTATATATATATATATATATATATATATATATATATATATATATATATATATATATATATATATATATATATACAAACAAAAACTTCAGCAGCAAAAATAAAAATTCAAAAACCACAAAGATAAACAAAACTGATATTTGAGTGCACTTTCATTCTTTATTGTATAAGAACTTCTTCAGAAAATGAGTCCAGAATATTAAGACAGAAATATAAACAGTAAGAGAAGGGCAATAAAATTAGTAACCACCAATAGCAATTGTTCAGCCCTGTTACATCATGTCAGTGTAGCATTCACCTAGGATGGTAGTAACATACATAAATAAACATGCAAGGTAGCCAGGAAATGTAAGAGAAGTGGAGAAGTCAGTAATTCCACTTCAGGGCATGAGCTGCCATTTGAGTTCCCTCACTTCAAGTAAAGTAGCATAGTCTCCAAAAAATAAGTCCACTTGTTCTAAGACAAAGAAAAGAAATTTGTCAAAAGTAGCACATGAAACAGAATGTCTAGCTAAAGCATTTCTGGAGTCTTGTCCTCTAATCGCACCATAGTGTTCATATATATATATATATATATATATATATATATATATATATATATATATATATTTTTTTTTTTTTTTTTTTTACCAAAAACATTACCGAGACTCATCTCAGAGGCTCCTCAGAGCCGTTAAGCATTATCATCATTCTTTCTCCATTACCACAGCAACCTGTGAGCATCTGTTTCTGTTAGTGTGTCTGTGTACCGTATACCAGAGGCTCATAATGCACCTGAAGCAAAGCTTAACTTCACTGCAACTTCAAGCCAAAATTCCCTCCCTTCAGCGAGGTAGCAGGCAGGAAAAGAACGAAGAGCAAACAGATAAAAAAAAAAAACTCCCAACATGCCGCCACAACAAGAGCTAACACATTCTTCCAGCCTTCCCACCTCTCACTCAGCAGATGTATAAACAAACTATTCTCTGCCAAAATATCCCAAATCACAGTTTTATTCACCCCATTCCCCTGGATCCAAGCTAAAACACCAAATGTCTCTTCCTAATACACAAGCATCAGTAAACCTTGATCACAAGCTGCAACTCACAGCTTCCTGGAGATGAAAACAGCAACATACAACAGCTGCCAGACACAGCTGCATCCACACACACACACCATGTCAGGCTTAATCAAACAGCTCTCAAAGCTATGATACCTGCCATAACTGATATTAACTATGTTTAGACAGAATAATAATGACATTTGTACTAGCTGCCAGGCACAGCTGCATCCAAGCACACCATATCAGGATTGACCAAATACCACTCAAAGCTATGATACCTGTCATAATTGATGTTAACTATGTTTAGACAAAATAAAAAACAAGTGGAAAAAGATCGTAGAAATAAAACCACTAATCCAATAAAATGATCGTGTCAGCACACAGGTTGCAAGTCCATAAAACGTTTATTGTATAAATTCCACAAGCGCTTTCACCCTAACTCAATTGTAGGGCTTTTTCAAGTGTAAAAACAGTGTAACTGTTCAATCAGCCATCTTTAAATAACTTCATTTTAAAAAAAGGCACCAAAACCAGTCTGACCTAAATTTAAAGTAACCATGCACATTTTTACAACTGTCAAGTTTAAAAACACAAATAAATTCACTTTGTTTACCAAACATTAATAAACTTGATAAAACTTTGAATCAAAGTAGTATAAAATAACACAAAATAACAGTTCTATCTAAAAAAGAAAAGGATGTCAAAAATTTAAAATACTTTAAAATTATGTTAAACAATACAATCAACATGCTACTTTAATAATTGTTTCAGTGGTTGTTTTAAGTAATTATTTTGATAAATCTTCTGCTTTTTTAATCAAATAAGGCTTAATAGAAATATGCTCATTTAGTCCCGGGGGGGTGGGTGGCATTCAATCTAATTTGCCAATAGGTCTCCCTACAGCATAGCCAATTCTCCCAATCTATCCACTTCATGACCTTTTACAGTTTACGTGGTTTGACACTGCAGTCTTATGAAGGTGAGGTGTACTTTTTAACCATTGATGTGGTTGACCTATTCACCTGTATTCCAACTGATGATGGTTTAGATTACTTTTGGCTGCTTTTGAAGGACAGTAAGTCTACCTTGAGCTTTGATATTGACCTGTTGATAGAACTAATGAGAATTGTGTTGGAAAACAATTTTGCGTATTTTTAGGGGGAAACTTTCAAGCAGGTTAGAGGCGTAGCTATGGGGGCAGCTTGTGCCCCCATCTACGCCAACCTTATCCTTTAACAATGGGAGTTGCAGCATTTGTTTCTTTCAGATTTTTACAACAATAACATCAAATTATACCAACACTTTTTGGACAATTTGTTTATTATTTGAGAAGGACCAGCAAACACTATTGCGGAGTTTGTTGAGCTTTTAAATTCCACCACTGGGTTCTTAAAATTTACATTAATTTTGACCAGGGTGGAATTGATTATTTAGATGTGAGGTTAGATAAAATTAATGGGGGGACTGAAATCAAGAATTTTTAGGAAAAATACTTTCAGTAATTCCTACCTCCCCTACAACAGTGACCAGCCCTGGAAACAAAAAAGGAGTATAGTCAAGGGCCAAATGGTCAGAGCGGCCAGGATGACATCAGAGTGGGATGATTTTTTAGTGGAAATTGATTTTTATTTCTGATTTGTTTAGTTCAAGGGGTTACCCTGATAGGTTAATAAAGGAAGTCTAGGAAGAAATTATAAATGGTCGTGCAACCAGATATTCTCCTATTTTGGGGAAACCACTGGAAACTGTAAAAGGTCATGAAGTGGATAGTGAACAAGCTTTTAAAAGAGCTATGGTTCTTCAACACGGTAACATTACAAGGGAAGTGAAGGACCTCATTCAGAGGAATTGGAAGATGTTAAAGCACAATAAGGACTTAGTACACAAAGTAGGTGATCATCCTAACTTTGTTTATAAAACAGGAACAAATCTGAAAAGGGTGTTCGAAAGTAACAATTATAGATGTACAACTATTTTGGACAAGGGAACTAGTAGGTGTGGTAGGTGTGGGTATTGTAGATACATTTTAGATGAAGTACCCGTCACCTTAAAAAATTATGGCAACAGTAGGATTTACTTAAAGAAGGGCAACTGTCATACTAAGGGTATTGTGTACTTAGCCCTGTGTAGAGACTGTCCTAGTTTCTACATAGGGAAGTCAAAGAGAGCGTTGAACAAATGAATTTATAAACATTTATATAACATAAAAAGGGAATATTAATAATGCATTAAGTAAACATTTACAAATGGAGCCTAAACACACTGGTTTTCATTTTGGGATTCTTGAACAAGTACCTATTGACCCTAAAGGAGGAGATTGGGAGAACTGGCTATGCTGTAGGGAGACCTATTGGCAAATTAGATTGAATGCTACCCACCCCCCGGGACTAAATGAGCATATTTCTATTAAGCCTTATTTGATTAAAAAAGCAGAAGCTTTACCAAAATAATTACTTAAGACAACCACTGAAACAATTATTAAAGTAACATTTTGATTGTATTGTTTAACATAATTTTAAAGTATTTTAAATTTTTGACATCCTTTTCTTTTGCTTTTTTAGATAGAACTGTTATTTTGTGTTATTTTATACTACTTTGATTCAAAATTTTATCAAGATTATTAATGTTTGGTAAACAAAGTGAATTTATTTGTGTTTTTAAACTTGACAGTTGTAAAAATATGCGTGGTTACTTTAAATTTAGGTCAGATTTGTTTTGGCGCCTTTTTTTAAAATGAAGTTATTTAAAGATGGCTGATTGAACAGTTGCACTGTTTTTACACTTGAAAAAGCCCTACAATTGAGTTAGGGTGAAAGCACTTGTGGAATTTATACAATAAATGTTTCACGGACTTGCAACCTGTGTGCTGACATGATCGTTTTATTAGATGTTTAGACAAAATAATAATAACATTTGTACTAGCTCCCAGACACAGCTGCATCCACGAACACCATATCAGGATTGATGAAACAGCACTCGTAGCTGTGATACCTGCCATAATTGATATTAACTATATTTAGACAGAATAATGATGGCATTTGTACTAAGAGCTTGCTACTATTACTCAGCCAGGATATACATGGCATTTCTAAATCATACTTTAACTGAAGAAGACATTAGTCTCCATGACAGCATTTTTATTTTCAAGACACTGTACTGTTACTGCTATTGTATATGATTTTAATTTGTTACATATGAGTCTGAACTCTAATGAATGATACCTTGTTTAATTAGTTAATTAATTACTTAAATTATTATAAGTAAAAACAATGAAAAATGAACAAGATAAGTATGCATTGAGTTCAAGTAGGAGAAAAGAAAATTCTATGCTTATATTATATGTTGCTTTGGCTTATATATAATGTAAATAATAACCCATCTTGACCTACCTTTGTTTGTGAAGAATTACTGGACTCTTTGAACATTCTGAATAAATCATTGCTGTTTCTCATTTAAGAAACCTTCTTTTTTTAAATAAAAACAGATGACAAGTGATGTGCCATGTCAGTTGATACTTTGAGAGATATAGTTGTAAGAGTTTTTTTTTTTTTTTTTTTTTTTTGGGACAGCTATCTTGGAATCAGTTTTTTGTTTCTTCTTTCTAGCATCAGTCCAATGATTTGTTTCTTTTATTCTTTTAAGAGTAGGGGCTATCCATTCCTTTTCTTCTGGGATAGACACTATGTTGTTGTTTTTGATGAATATAGTAGCTTCTTCTAAGTCATTAAATGTTCTCATCTCATTGGCAAAAAATATTTTTATCTTGGCTGGAAAGGCCAGCCGTGCTTTAATGTTGTTTTGTTTCAATAGTTTTATTATTGGCCAGACGTTTTTCCTTTGTTCTAGTATTCTGGAAGAATAATCATTGTCAAACCTTATCAGGCTTTGATTGTATTTTAAGTGTGATTTTCTCCAAGCAAATTTTAATATTAGTGCTTTGCCCAGAAATGAAAGAAATTTTATAACTATGGATCTAGGTGGAGTATTTGTTGAGTTAGAAGTAGGTTTCCTCAGTGCTCTATGTGCCCTTTCAATTCCAAATGAAAGTCCCTCTTTCAAGTCTAAAAATTCAGGAATCCATGTTGTTAAGAATTAAATAATGCCTTCTCATTCAGTGTTTTCAGGCAGACCAAAGGTCTTTATGGTGTTTCTCCTTTCCCTGTTTTCTAAGTCATCTATTTTGTTAAGCAGCCATGTATTCTGTTTAAGCAGAAATTCTTTTTGGAATTCTTCCTCTTTGAATCTTCCTTCAATGTCATTTAGAGAAGTCTCTATATTTGTTATTGTTGTATGGTGTTGCTGTAACAGTTCCTTAAGAGTATCAGTCTGTTTTTGAGAATTTAATTTGAGGTTTTCTAAGTCATTTTTAAAGTCATCCATCTTCAAAGATAGTTCCTGTAAGGTAGATGTCATCAATTGCAGTTCTTTTTTCAAAGCAACATCTGGATGAGAATTCCTTGAGTTGTTCATATTCAGTGACTCAATGTATCTCCAAGTTACTTGACAGGAAAGGTTTTGTATATCTCCACCAAAATTGATATGTATGTAGTTTAGTAGTTTATCTATAGATTTATGACATTCTAAACGTGAAAACAATAGCATTTTCCTATATTATTATACTAGATTATGGAGCTGTCAAAATTCACTGCTCTCAGTTGGCCATCTAGGCTACACCCGAAAATTGTGATATTTTCATGGACCACTATATCTGGTTTTCTTGCATCTGTCTTTTGAACTGTTAGTAATGGGTGATCCCATGGATGTAGACTTCATCATTTCCTATGATGCTTTGTGCCTCATGTTTCTGGTGTTTTTCAGCTACTTTAATATTACAATGTTTGTACAATCCCCAGTGTAACAGTATTGCCACATTATTATGCCTTTCAGTATACAGTCCTTCTGCCATTAATATGTCACAACCAACAACAAGGTATGCAACTGTTTTCAATTCTGTTTTACAAAACCTACATTTGTCTGTTTCTCCCACATGTTCAATGGACTTTGTAAACCAACGTGTATAATTTGCCTTTCCTTAACCATTCCTGCATTTGATCCTGATCAACATGAGGTTGTTCCAGGAGTTTTCGATACTTGCAACTATATTTATGCATTTTCCATACTTCTTGCCTTCTCATATGATCCTCCACCTTATATTCTTTTTTTTGTTTTGTTTTTTTGGGGGGGGTGTTGGCACATTCAGTTGCTGCTTGATTTTTATTTACTTCTGGTTTGACTCCCATTCCCACTTGACACCGATATGCTTCTGCAAGACTAAGAAGGGAAGTCACCTTAGATTTATTCTCCTCATGTTTCAAAACTTTTACTATATTTGGGTCTTGTAAGGTCAGCAGATATGTATGCAGTCCCATGATTGCAGATCTATACATGTAATCAATTTCAAGGAGGCCTACACCTCCGGAATCTTGGTATGCACTGATTTTTATAAATCATTTAATAGGCATGAAACATCCTTCTTGTTTTCCTATCTAATCTATCCAACAGCTTTTGGGGCCAGTCAGGCACTCCAAAACTGTAAGTTAAGACAGGAAGAGCAAACTGGCTTATAGCTTGAACTTTGTTCCTAGATGTCAATGCTGTTTTCAGAATTAATTTAAGTCTTCTAAAATATTTGCACTGAGTTTAATTCGCATTTGTTCATGTTTTATTGTTGATCCTTCATCAATTCCCAAATATTTATATACTCCTTCTTGTTCAAGTTCTTTTATATCACATTTTTGTCTCAAACTGACGTTTTCTTGGCATTGCAGTTTTCCTTCTTTAAAGGTTGCTTTTGCACATTTATCAAGACCCAAATGATATTCTTATATCATCTGAAAACATTTTGACTACTTGCAGCTGAGTTTTCATTTCCTCATCTGATGAGCTGTACAGTTTTAAATCATCGACAAAGAGAAGATGAGAAGTCTTTACACTTTGTTGCTTTCTGGGAGCCAAATTATAGCCATGACCTAATCTGTTAAGCAGACAGCTTAATGGGTTAAGGACAAGGCAAAAGAGCAGGGGTGACAGAGTCACACTAGAATATCCCCTTTTGGATTTTTATCCCTGGAATAATAATTTGTCCTTTATCATGGCTTAAATGCAAAGTGGTTTGCCACTGTTTCATGATTGCTGTGATGTAGTTTATCAGTTTAGGGTGTATCTTATATATTTGTAAGCACTTTTTTATCAATGTATGTGGGATACTGTCAATTTTTTTTGTAGTCTATCATGCCATATTTAGATCATTCCCCTTTTTACAGTTCTCCACCATGACTTCATTTAACAACAAATGATCCTTTGTTCCATACGCTTTTTTATTACCCTTTTATTCTACTGCCATAATTAAGTTTTCTTCCACATGACTATAAACTCTGTCAGCATCGATTCCAGTGTATAGTTTATACGTTGTCAGAAGGCAAGTTATTAGTCTATAGTTTTTAGGGTAGCTTGCAGATTCACTCTTAAGTAGAAACATTGTTTTTCCTGTTGTTAGCCAAACTGGTGTCTGTTCAGAGTGAGCATATCAATAGTTCTGACTCATGGCTAAATCTTCATGCAAAGATGTTAATGCTTTTAGCCAAAAGTTAGGTACTGCATCTGGGCCTGGGATTTTCCAGTTAGAGTCTTTTCTTAACTTTATTTCAATCTCTCTGGCCATTACTTCATCCAGTTTCATATCCTATACATTTAAACTTTGTATTCTTTCTTTTACTTTTTCTATCCACTTAGCATCTTTGTTATGTAACACAGGGTCTTCATAAATATTTCTCCAAAATGTATATATTTCTTCTTTTTTTGGTGATCTTTCAGTTCCTTTACCTTGTTTCCCAGTTCTCTATAAAACTTTTTGGGTCATCAATAAATTGCTTATTTTGTAATTTTCCTTTACATTTATCTATGTGTCTACTAAGCTTTTCTGGCTTAGCTGATATTTTTAGTTTATTTTTTGTGATAAGGCATGATAAATCCTGCTATTTGGTATGGCTGTTGTTATTCTCCTTAAGGTCTGCATCCAAAATCCTACTCTCTCCTTATTTCTTGAATTTCACCCATTTCATCATTGTCATCCCTTTCCACTTTGAATTATAGCTTTCTGTGTTATATATATGAGCCTTAATTGTGTAGCTGTAAAATATCTCTTCAACTCAGGTAATTATAAACCACCTTGCTTTATTAGAAGGAAAAATTTATCCTACTTTATCCTTACCTTCACCACCTGCTAGTTAAAATCCTTCAACTTTTTATTAATTATTGTCCACAGCTTCTGTTCTGGTTGATAAAAATATAACTGACCCATATATGAAACTAAAAGAATTAAAAAGTTCTTCACTTGCCGTCCATATCCCTAAACAAGAATTTCCAGTTTATCAGTTTTTGTATTATCTTTTGTTTAATGTCTTCCTACATAACCTTAGCTACCACAACAAAGCCCTTTTTAATTCATTTCCCTAAATACTTCATTTAATCATATCCCTATAAATATTACTAAACCAGTTCATGTATGGGTACATAATTTACAGCTGTAGCCTTTGTTTCATCTCTATTAATTTTAAATCCCAAAAAGGCTTAAAACTATCCCAAAATGTTCTTCAACACTGAGATGCCATTTGTTGGCTTTATCAGGTACAAAATAAT
Source organism: Protopterus annectens (assembly GCF_019279795.1). Taxonomy (NCBI): domain Eukaryota; kingdom Metazoa; phylum Chordata; order Ceratodontiformes; family Protopteridae; genus Protopterus; species Protopterus annectens. Next base: position 260,155,695 of record NC_056728.1, read on the forward strand.
AATGTCTGCAAATAAAGACAACTTTTCTTGATTACCAAACAAACTGTATCCTTATATTTCTGAGTCCCTTATACTGTATACTTATATCTCTGAGTTTCTTATTTTATTTATATATGTATGCACGTATGTATGTATTTATTTATTTATTTTGCCAATGGCTTGAAATCTGAAGCAAATAAAGTGAAAGAAGACATCCCCGCCTATTTCCACTTTTCAGACAAAACTTATCAGACAGGAGCTCTTCTCCTTTAATTCCTGCCTCCGAGCCCCCATATATCCTCCTAATTAAAGTTTTTATTGTGAACACAAACAAGGCAAGAAACTAAATAAATCCAAAAACAGGTTCAAAAGCCAGCACACAGTCCAAGAAGGGTCAAATAACACTGTTTATTCCACTGTTTTAAGTGCTTTTCGTCAGCCTGATAGCAAACTTCTTCAGAAACAGTTACAACAATAAAAAACCTTCCTTATAACTAAGACAGGTGAAAAGTGTTCACCAATTGCATCACTTTGTTCTACTTAAGCAAACACACTTTAAGACATGTTCATATATTTTAATGTGCTTATATACTTTAATGTTGTTTTATTACTGGTTATCAGCAGTTGTCACTTTAATTTTAAAGTGTGTTTGCTTAAGTAGAACAAAGTGATGCAATTGGTGAATGCTGATCACCTTAGTTATAAGGAAGATTGTTTATTGTTGTAACTGTTTCTGAAGAAGTTTGCTATCAGGCTGATGAAAAGCGCTTAAAACAGTGTTATTTGACCCTTCTCGGACTGTGTGCAAAGTTTTTATTGTATCAGAGAATGCAAACACTTCCAGTGCTCTCCTCATAAAATCCCTGCTTAGTCTGTTAAATGCTTTTTCTACACTTTATTATCATGATTTAAAATTGAAATGGATCTATGTGAAGCTGGGTCTGATGGTTCTTTACTGTCTCTAGGTATTACAGCCACCACAGCTTTCTTCCAGAATGCTGGTGCTTCACCTCCTTTTGCAATACTATTAAACAAAACCTTCCAGATCATTATCACATTCTCCCTCCTAGCTTTCAAACTTCCACAGGAATACCATCTGGTCCTGAAGACTTTCATGTAGATTGATTATATATCACCATTTTTTCTCATCTCCTCCTATCTTAACTGTTAACTGTTGAGCCTCATATACCTCTAAGCTTTGCATACTTAAGTCTTACATAAATACTTGCATTTGTTCTCTTTCTTGATTTCCACATTCCTTTGCTTTATGCAAATGTTTATAAAATTTCCAAAATATCTCTAATTGCTGTTCTTGTTATACACTCCGTACGTCTGACAGCAACCATTTCTACTAACTGTTGCTTAAGTCATTGTGCTAAAAGTTTTGTGCTTTGCAGATATTATCAAAAAATAGTTGCTTAACAGCAATCTTTCTAAACCCATGCATAGTATCCAGATGCTTTCTTGTTTTCTTTTTAGCATGCTACAATTCCACCCCACCCCCATGTTGTGAGATTTCCCTTATTCTGCAATACTTTAACCTCTGTCTGCCTCTAAATAATTTCTGTTACTTCTTAACCATATTTTTTTATTTCTACTCTATTTTTAAACTCCACTTTCATCTTCTCCCGCTCACTAGCTATAACGTCTGAAGAAAATTCTAACGTCCCTAATAAGTCTCAATTTCTACAACCCATTCCTTAAATTCCTCTGGTTTTAACAGTTAGATGGGAAAGCACCAGTGTCTCAATTTTACTTCATTACCTTGCATTTTTATCTTAGTTTTTATTGGCATATGATCTGAAATCTTTATTGGATGTGTGCTAAAGCTTTCAATTAAATGCGCACATTCCTCTGAAATATAATTTCTGTCTAGTCTATGCCAGTTATTGTAACTTGGGAAATAATATATAAATTCTCTCTGAGTTTCAACTACTGAATTCCTGTCTCCCATACCATATGTATTCATAAATTCCTTCAGAAATCTACCATCTTTCTACATCCCCCAGATATAGCTTCACTGTTGCAAAGCAAATTCAAGTCCCCACCTATAAGTAATATTCCCTGCTGAACACTGATTATTTCTCCCCAGATTTTCTTAAGCTCCATAATAATAGTTTTAGATGGAAAATGTATATACATAGCAGCATAATCCTCCTTCCTTGCCAGTAGCTCCTTATTATCACAAATCTACTATTATTATGTTTTTCCTCTTCTATCACTACTGGAGCTCTGCTAGCAATTAATATAATAACTCCTGTTTTACTTTGTTCCTGATATTCCAATGAATTTCCATCCTGACATCCTCTCTTTATCAAATCCATATGCTCATTTCTTTATAAATGTGTTTCTTGCAGCATTGCTCTTTGCTCATCTTCTTTCTTAATATAATTCAATATTCTTACCATTTTGTTGATACCTGAGAGGCCATTTGCATTCCAAAATAACGTGGATTCTGTAGCCATTATGATAAGAAGTTATTATTCCCACCTATCATATGTGACAGCATTTTTAAATGTCTATTTCCAATATGTATGTTATATGCACATCCTAATGGTTGGCAGGTTGATATTTTATATAGTTGTTTCCTGCCATCTCCATTTGAACCTATGTCACAATTTTCAAGATTTTTTTAATAAAAACACTCAAAAAAAAGCAAGCACAACCCTAGAACAAGTAACCTATTTACTTTAAGCAAACACACTAAATATGTGCATTTTCAAATAATAAAGTTTAACCATCTTGCTAGGAGCAATTGTCCCAAATTGATAGCTGCACACCCAGGAATTACATAACCTAAAATTAAGATTATCCATGTTAAAGTGCATGTTGCAGCCTGTGCATCCACTTACACTGATTGCTGTCTGTTCTTTTCTTATCTCTATTCCTATCCCAAATGTGAAAATAGCTCATATACTTTCAGAAATATTAACTTTTATCCTTAAGAAAAAGCACACAGGCTATCTTTAAATAAAACTAAATTATCTGCCACTCTTAGTAAATGCATTGAAGTATTTAGGCATCTACCAAAGCTATCTCTTATTCACCTCCAATAATTTCAAATTTTATTTTTTTACTGAGCTGCTTACACTTGTCCCTTTAATTATATATATATATATATATATATATATATATGCATATAATAATAAATAATAAATTTTATGACGTATGACAATTTAATCAGGGTATATATAATGATATGTTTTTCTAGGAAGCAGGTATGTTGTTACTTTAACACAGGAGCCAGCATAACACATAAAAACTACCAGCAAAATAATGTGCTTTAGTTTCAAAGATAAAAGACCATCTAAGTAAAATTTGTCAGCACTTGTTAAATACCTGGATGGTACAAAAATAACACTTAGTATGTAAAACAACATAAGAAGAAAAATGTGCATTAAATGGTTCTTTGTTGAAGGATGCCTGATAATCCTGCCATGAACAGGAAAGGGGGGTTTATTAGTACCTCAGAAATGCTCTTCTTATCTCCATTCTAGCTAATTTGATTACTTTTTCTGTGACAGAAATCAAATAGAATTTACCAGCAATATAGCACTACCAAATATGAACACTTTGCAAGTTTTTCAGCATTCAGATATTTAAGCAGTTTCACAGCAAGACACATAATCCTGAGAATCACTTCCATACCAGACAGGAAATGCATTGAAGGAGCTTTTCAACAGCACACTAGAGAATTTGTTAATCACTGAAATGATAAGCCAGCTAATGAAGAAGAAAATTATCATAACAATTCATGCCTGACTTACTGTGGCTAAGATAAAGCAGAATATAAGAGGAAAACTATTGTTCAACTCTTGTCATATGAATAAGGTAAATAAAGGAAAATAAACTTATAATGTATGTAACAATTATTGAACATACATACATGCATACATACATACAAATATTCAAGCACAGGCATTAATGCACTTCTAGCCTACCAAAATACTGAAGCAGTTATTCCCATAAATGGTGTCTAGGCTGTTCTTAAAATATATAAACTAGTGCTTGCTTTAATATAATTTGCTAGTCTGTTCCATGTATCAGCTACTCTTACAGATGATCAGTTACTACATTTTTCATTCCTATATAATCTTCTACATAGGTTGAGTAATAATTCTCTATTACTTGTTGATAGCCCCAGACCTTCTTAGAGGAAGTTGTCTCTAAATGCCCTATATACCTGAATTAGGTCTCCTCTTAATATAATTATATGAGACACTGTACAAGTGATATTTTATATTTTCATAATAGCTTAAATTTTCATATCCTTGGATGCCTTTGGTATATTTCCACTGTATTCTTCTCAATTTACTCAAGCTTTCTTTTTTATAAGGTTTACATATTGTTATCCCATACTAAAGTTTGGGTCTAACATAACTAACAAACAATGACTTTGTCATTTCTGATTTCCTAGACTTTACAAATCTTTTTATGCAACCTATAGTTCTATAACTATCATTAACCAAGTGGTTGATATGATTAGAAAAACTCAGAGCTGGATCTACCGGTATACCCAGGCCCTTAAATGAATGTACAGTTTCAGTCATTATGTGCTGTATTAAATATCACCTTTCAATTCATTTCTCCCAAATCTCAGTGTCAGTTCATCTGCATATAGACTGTAGAACACCTCAGATGAAAAAATAAATCTGAACGATACAATCTAACTGAGTATGGGCCTAGGACAGAGCCATGGGGATACCCTGACTGTAAATAAGAATTTCCCTTGTCCAATTGCTGTATGATATTTGTCATGTCCTATTTGTAATCCATGCAGCTATCCATTTTATCAAGTTTACATCGATGCCTAGTTGTTCTAATGTATTGATCAGTGTTTTGTGTATGACTCTGTCAAATGCTGAAGTTAAAACTATATAAATTACTTCACAGCACAATTTTTCATTCATTCTTGTTATTATAGTGTTATGGAATATCATGTTACAGGTGGTAAGAGAACTATTTTCAACATGTGCATGCCAATATATGGTTTTATGTCTGAACCTTTCTAAGTCTGTCAATAACGTATCCAATATTACCTTCTCCATTATTTTTCCACAACATGAAAGTAGACTTAAGGTCCTATTCCCATTTACCTTAAAAACCGGATTAATAAGTACATGTCTCCAATCTTGAGGAATATCCTCATATTTATACAGCCTAGTAAATAATAGATAAAAGGGTAATGTAAGTTTTTGCTGAAGTGTTCTCAGGTCATTTTTACTAATTTGTCTCCTCCCTGTACTTTGTATGGATCTAGTTTACATGATCATTTTTCAATATAATCTAATTTGATCTCAGTATCTGAGGTTACCTGGATGCCACTAGTACAACTTTTCACTCTGTTTGTTGAGTCAGACTGTTTTGCATAAGATTTTATAAATATATTTATAATCTGTTGTGTCTGACAATAAATTTTAGAATCTACTCACACTTTAACAATTTTATGTATTTACTCATTACACATCGTATATACCTATAAAATGGTTTCCTATTATGCTCAATATCTTTATATAAATTTTATTCAATTTTGTCTTGATCTTGTCTCACACTATGCTTAATTTTTATTCAGCTTGTTTATTTCAGTTTTCAAAGTGGTAGTTCAACCTGTTTTTTAATTTCTTATATTTTTGTCTCTCACCTTAATCAAGTATCTTGCTGTATACATAGATCCTGATAGTAAGCATTTTTTTATTTTTTGCCTTCAAACAATTTCTCTTGCAAAACTTTCCACATTCCTTCTGCAGTTTTTCAACTGAATGCATCACTCCAATTCATTTTACATAGTGTTTTGCTTCCATATAACATGTGGTTAATATTGTGTGCATTGGTTTAGATTTCAGTTTGGCAAAATTATCTAGCAACAAATGAACCTTTATAACCTCATGATCGCTACACAACAATGGTGGTAATACAATATATCATGGCTTACTCAGTGTATTAACACAACAGAAGAATTCAAACTTTAAAGTGTATACCCATGAACATTAGTGCAATAATGGTATGCACTATTGTAAAAACTTGTATCATTGAAGAAAACTGAGAATAAAAAGAACACACTGAACCTATTTTGATTTTCTTCCTGTTTTTCTTCTTGGTTACTGTCCAGTATTATCGTATTTCAGGAACTTGATCTTTGTAGTATGTCAATCTATTGACTTTTAATGAATAATATTTTTCTCTTTATAGGTATTTATTTAGTTATTATTTATTTTATTTTACATTTGTTTACCAGGAAAGTCTGACTGGGACAGAGCCCATTTTCAGCAGAGGCCTTGGGGGAAATGTTGCATGTTGCAAAATTTTCCAGACAAAGATCATAGGACAATAGATGGTAGGACTGCAATGTTCTTTGACTTAAGATAATGTAATAAAAGCTGGCAATCTTTTCTCAAGAACCTCAGAGAAAAAGCCATTATCAAAACATATTAAGTGGCTTTCCCTTCCCACTTGATAGAGGATTGTGACCAAGTAGATGTTAATATTAATGCTTGTTGTGAAAGGCAAGAACATTTACAGTAATGGAAGTACATTTCAGATATGCAGTAAGTTGAGGATAATGTAGACAATGGGGAAAATCCTTCTTTTCACAGGATAAGGCTTGCAGTGAACAAGGATTTTAAGTAACCATTAGTAGGAATGTTTACCATACCTCTTTTCTTCTTGATTTAAGGAACTCATAAATTTAGATGTTACATCTCCCACTTCTGTTGTCCTCTGAGCCCTCTGTTTTGTGCTGGAGGAACTGATTTTGCTTTGTGAAAAGACTAGACTATAGTTCTAATTCCAGTTGTGTAGGACCCAGATTTGCTAAAGCTGTTTTAGTATCTGTAATACTGTGGTGATATTGTACCATTAGCTTAATTTCTTCATACTGTGCAGTCACTGTATTCTTAAGCTTCTATTATTTCCTTTGACAGATCTATAATTGTTTGAAATAGTAAATTAAAATCATGCATGTTAACATCTGGCATTTCAGGTCTATATCACTTCCATAAATACACAGGTACTCGAACACCTATCCATTGACATAGGCAAAATAGCAAAAAAGCAAAAATATGAATAAAATATGTAAATCAAAACAAACAAACAGCTGAAGGTGCGAACTGTCTTCTATTAATAAAAATAATGAAAAATAAAACAGAGATAAGCGCTTTCGTACTTGACACAGTACTTCTTCAGATCTAATTAAAACACAATTAAACTCCCTTTTTATAGAGTTTAATGATACAGATCATGTGACTTCAATAAGGGTTTAATAGGAATGAACTCATTTAATCCTTTCCCTCTAGTTGCTTGTAAGATTGTCATCCATTTCATTTCTAAGCATTCTGTACGTGTTCTTATATCACCTCCCCTGCAACCAACACGATACATTTCCAAAACCATAAACTTAAAACAATGATTATTACCTGCTAAGCTGACATGCTTAGACAAAGCGTTTTTGCTATCTTGCTTTCTAATACAGTATGAATGTTCTCTTATCCGATATCTTAAGCATTGGTTGTTTTTTCTTACATAAAACATTTTACACAGTTCGCAAGAAGCTAAATAAACTATGTTGCAGGTACCACAATCAGCACAGAAATCAAATTCAAAAATATTGTCTGTGTCAGGATGTGTAAAAAAATCGTTGCTGCAAATATATTTACACATATTACAGTGATGACAAGGAAAAGTACCTTTTTGACTAGTATATGACTTTAAGACCAGAGGATGTCAAAGGCTTATAGCAGAGCATTTTTTGATAGAGTTATGATTTTTAAAAGTAAAACAGGGTTGTGTGCCCAGCAGTTCCCTACATTTTTCATTGGACAGTAAAATTCTCCACTGTTTCTTAATAATCTCACATATAGAACTACTATCATTAGAGTGACACACATTTTAAGATGTTGTGATGAATTATTGTTCATGATACATTCATAACTACCAGTACTATGAAAGTGTGGTCTGGTATGTGTGTCCCTAAGAGATATAGCTTCATTTTGTGCCTGTAATCTCACTCACTTCATAATCCCTTTTGCCTAAATTATTTGCCATTAAATCAAAGGTGATATACATATTGCTGTCTCTGGTATGCAACCTGGCTAACCTAAAAAACTGACTTTTTATAAGACTGAGTTTGACATATCTAGGGTGCATACTCTTAGAGTGTATTAAATTTTTAGTTTTACTGGGTTTGTTGTACATCCTTGTATCAATGCCTCCAGGAGTTTGTATTACATAAACATCCGGGAAGGAAATTTGTTCATATGAATATTTGTATGTGAAGTGTAAAAACTCTGTGGTGCTATTTAAATAATGTATAAACTCACACACTGTATCATAGGTATTCCCCCATACAAAAAACTCATCATCCATGAAGTGTCCATAATGCAAAATTAATCTAGAAAAGATGTTGTCAGAATTGAACACATATTGTGATTCCCATTCAGCCATTACCATGTTGGCATAACTATTTTGGGAAGACCATATATTTGTGGAATAGCAGTGTATCTTACCAATCAATTTTAGTGCTTGTGATTTAGTACATTTTACATAAGTATCACAATCTCCCAGCATGTTTTCCATAATGCAAAGATAATGCACCGAATCTAAAACCACTACTCCCCCTCCTTTGTCAGCTGGTCTAAAACAAATAGCATCACATGCACTCAACTCTAATAAAGCAGAAAACTCTGAGCATGTGAGATTTTTAAAACCAAAATACTTTCTGGTACTAAAATACTTATAAATATCATCCTTGTAAAGTTTAAAGAAAGATTCCACTAAAGGTGGATTAGCAGGTGTGTAAACACTAGGTTTTTCAAAAACAGAAACCATTGAAGGAGCACTTTCAAACTGTAATCTCAAAGATAAATTTTGTGTGAACAATCTTAAGTCATTAAGTCATTAAGGACATCTGTTAAAGCTGACCATCCTGCTGGTATAAAGTTTAACCCATAGTCCAGTACCTATAGTTGTTCAGGGCTTAAAACAGCTTATGAAGATTGATAGGTTCTCCATATTTTGTTGCATATTGCTGGTTCTGTCTCTGACATCTCCTCTCCCTGTTGTCTTTTCCTTAAAAAACAATTCCAACTCATGGAACACCCTCATTCCATGGGTTTTAGCAACTCTGGTCAACTGAGTTGCAGAAAAGGAGCCCCTGTAGTCATTGGCGTGCCAGTACTATTCACAGTAGCATTTGTTTGTGAGTTATTCACTTCTAATAATGTAGACATGCCAGTGGAGGACAAGGCTTCACTTGTAGCATGTACCAACGCTTCTGTCCTCATAATTCACGCATGCTCAATGTGAATTGAGCCTGCATTCTTTCTCGTTGCAGGAGAAACCGTGTCTTCACGAGTTAAAGGGAGATTTGTAGCCTCTGATAAATGGTTCTTCTTATTCATTGGTCTGCTATAATCAGACCATGAAAAAATATGTCCAGGGTTAAAATCCTAGATATCCCTTAACAGTTTTTTTTTCTTTTTTATGTCCAATAGACATTTCTCATATAAATTCACATCTAAAAACAGCTAATCTAATTTGTATTTAAAGGAGGCAAAGTCTGCATTATTGTTTAAACTCATTTTCCTGGATATCCTTTTGCAATTGTACTTCTATAGGTGCAAAGTATTTCAGTAGTAGTCTAATATAATCAGCACTGACAACCAGATTATAGGTTTGCCATTCCCTTAATAAATCAGGAAGTGAGTTGCCATAAGTAGGCATTTTACAAATCCTCAGACCTCTTGGAATTACCTTATGTTTTAGGGAAGCCTCTAAATGTAGCCTTTGCCACTGCAGTCTTTTGAAACGATAGAGGTTGTTTTCAGTGGAGTGAAATAGATGTAGAAAGTCATCATAGTTATCTAGTCTAGTGTCCTGGACCCATGAAGCAAGAGTGGAATTCACATCCATGGACCTCAAAGGGTTCAGTTCCACTGCAAGTAGACGGTCTAACCGACCATTGAGTGAAGCTGCTGGATTTGCTTGCGGTGTGTAATCAAGCTCTTCAAAAACACCTTCTGCCGTGATCTCAAGTTGAAACGTGGGTAAAATAGCAAAAATAAGAGCAAAAATATGAATAAAATATGTAAATCAAAATAAACAAATGGCTGAAGGTTCGAACTATCTTTTGATAAAAATAATGAAAGAAATAAAACAGAGATAAGCACTTTTGTACTTGACACAGTACTTCTTCAGATCTAATTAAAGTCAGTTTTTTAGGTCAACCAGGTTGCATACCAAAGACAGCAATATGTATATCTCCTTTGATTTAATGGCAGAAAATTTAAGCAAAAGGGCTATGATGTGAGTGAGATATTAGAGGCACAAAATGAATCTACAGCTCTTAGGGACACACATACCAGACCATACTTTCATAGTACTGATAGATATGAACATAACATGGACAATAATTCATCACAACATCTTAGAATGTGTGTCACTTACTCGAATGATACTAGTTCTATATGTAAGATTATTAAGAAACATTGGAGAATTTTACTGTCCAATGAGAAATGTAGGGAACTGTTGGGCACACAACCCTGCTTCACTTTTAAAAATCATAACTCTATCAAAACATGCTCTGCTATAAGCTTTTGATATACTCTGGTCTTAAAGAAAAGTCATATACTAGTAAAAAAAGTACTTTACCTTATCACTGTAATATGTGTAAATATATTTCCAGCGATGATTTTTTTTACACATCCTGACACAGACAATACTTTTGAATTTGATTTTAATGCTGATTGTGGTACCTGCAACATAATTTATTTAGCTTCTTGTGAACTGTGTAAAATGTTTTATGTAGGAAAAAACAACTGTTGCTTAAGAGATCGGATAAAAGAACATTTATACAGCATTAGTAAGCAAGATAGCAAAAACGCTTTGTCTAAGCATGTCAGCTTAACAGGTAATAATCATTGTTTTAAGTTTATGGTGTTGGAAATGTATCATGTTGGTTGTAGGGGAGGTGATATAAGAACATGTACAGAATGCTTAGAAATGAAATGGATGACAATCTTACAAGCAACTAGAGGGAAAGGGTTAAATGAGTTCATTCCTATTAAACCCTTATTGAAGTCACATGATCTGTATCATTAAACCCTATAAAAACGGAGTTTAATTGTGTTTTAATTAGATCTGAAGAAGTACTGTGTCAAGTATGAAAGCGCTTATCTCTATTTTATTTCTTTCATTGTTTTTATTAAAAGAAAATAGTTTGCACCTTCAGCCATTTGTTTGTTTTGCTTTACCTATCCATTGACCCCAATACAGCGAACAGCTGTTTATCAAACATTCACATCAGTGAACATTTTTCCCAGGGCAAAGAGCTGTTCAACATCCAGAAACTGCCCTCTTCCCCAATATATTACAATCTTGGAGTTGGTATATTTATGTAGGGGGCTGTGATGGGGCATATCCCACCCAATTTCGTGGGTCAGTATACTGCGGTGTGTGTATTGCTCAGTATGTTGGACAGTGAACTCTTTGCCCTAGGAAGAGTTTCACTGATGTGTAGGTTTGATGAAAGGACCATTCACTCTATTGAGATCAATACTTGTGTTTTTGTGGAAGTGATATAGACCCGGCATTTTAGTTAGCTTTTCAGAGTCAGTGTGAGAATAAAGGTTCTAGGGAAGAAACTGACGAATCCTTCAGCTGGCAATCAGAGTTCACAATTATTGACAAGAAACTTTCCAATTATACATTGCTGTTTTTGAATTCAATGGTGAAAGAATAAGAAAGATTATTTACTTAGAATTTCTGAAGAAAATAGTTCAATGTCAGCAGATGCATAATTTATTTATCAGGATTTTGTGAAGAAATAAGAAGCTGCCTGCTGTGAGTGGTTACTTTAGAACTCATTTCCCTGTTTCTTATGTTTTCAGATACTTTTAACTCAATGTAACATTATTTTATTTACTTTAGCTTTTCTGTCTCACAAATCACTCCATATAGAAATCTATTTCTTCACTGAGCTGTTTTATGCTGTGGAGAAATAATTTAACTTGGTCTGAATACACAATCACTTTATGTTATATCTAATTCTAATAACAATTTACCACATTTCTGATTATTTCTGATATAAAACATCACTCAATCCTTTAAACTCGCAATCTTTCCTTGAGTCTTTAACTCAGAAAAATAAACATCAATGGACTTAGTGAGACTTTATGTTATTTTGGAGAATAAATGGCAAACATATTGCAGAATATTTCTTGTCTCAGATGAACAATGAAATGTGTTCCTCATCAGTTAATATTCTACCTCCTTCTGTGAACTAAAGCATATTAAATCTTTCAGGGCTTATTCCACTGTGTCATACTGAAATGTTGCAGACTGCACTTTTTTCGCTAAAAACAACAAGAAAAACCTAGCCAAGCTAATGTTTTCACTGTGTGATACCTTAAACCTCCCACAATAGAGGCTGATGTGATATGTGCAAATGACCCCTTAAGGACATCAAGTGTTTCAGCCATATGGTTTCTGAATGTCCATGACTTTTTATTTTTTATTTTTAAGTCTTTTTTTCAGGCTGTTAGAATATTATACTACATTCAGCAATAAATCAGATGATTGAATCCACAGTTTCCAGTTCTCAGATAAATTATCCTGAAGTTGGAAGTCTCCAGTTGACTGCAGCTGAGTCATTTCTCAAACAAAAGAAGAAACAAGTTACTTTCAGTTATTTCTTACTTTATATCAAATTTGGTATTCAGGATAATCTAAATAAAAGAACTAGACACCAGCTACATGTGACCAGATTCATTCTTATGTATGTCAGATCATGCAGTGGCTACAGATTACCAGACTATGTAACATAACATTGTGAACACTGACACAGGATAGGTGGGTTGTTCATAAAACTACATATATAATGTTCCACCTTGACTTCTCTCAAATAAAGCCTTTGTAACAGGCCTACACTTATACTCTTTCCTCCTGGGATAGACACGTCAGAGTGACCTGCTTCTCCAAACTCTCCCTAGTTCTTCCCTCCAGTGTGTGGTCGACTAACTGAACACAAGACATGTGGGGCATAGTTAGAGGCAAAACCTCTAGGCTACACAGTTGGCTGAAATTATTTAAATTTTGCTATAGACATTCAAAATGCATCTTTCTCTCTCTCTCTCTCTTACTCTCAGGCACCTAGAGCATCTACCGGTAAGCATATACTGAACTCTACATTGTCCTTATTATTTACATATTTACCTTGGTTAATAATACAATATATCATGTCTTCAAGCTACTGTCAATAAAGATTGTGGGCTGGATTCACGAAGGCTTGCACGGAGTCTAAGAGTAGAGTAAGACTCCATGCAGCCAACATGTCTGCCGAGCGATCCAGGAAGAGCCGGTAGGGGCGTGTAACAGAGCTCCTTAAACTAGTCCTACATGGACAGGGCTTGGATATGCAAATTACCTCAATTGCAGGTGAAAGCTATGCAAATAAGGTAAATTTGCGATCCAGGAAACCCAAACCTGTCTGAGTAGGAGTAGTGTTATTTGCAGAAATGTACTCAGTTGACAACTGAGTACGGTTCTGCAAATAGCAAAACGGAGCCATGACAGCTCCAAAAAAAGGATGCATTTACAGGAGGAAGCATGCCAATGGCCAAAAATATGGCCATTGGCAATGTTCACCGATGCAAAATAAAAATAAATAACTTTTTTTTTTCATCCCGCTCTCTGGGGTTTAAGCGTACGGCAGCACCACACAAACGCGCTGTGCCCTAAAAAACAGAAAATCAATAATTATGATCCACAAATGTGGATTTTATAGCTGATATGAATTTACAATGCAAGTGACTGGAAGGCTGAAGACAACATGGCCACCGAGTAGAGGTTGCTAAGGGGAGAAACTCAGTCTAAGAGATGTAACCAAGCATTAGTAGGCAATCCCATGCAAATGAGGGTTAGGATAGTGAATCGCAAGTTTACATAGCAAATGAGCACAGTCAGTGGAGTGTAGGAGTAGGATAAGTGGAGTAACAGAGTAGAAGATAGGTGACATCATGAGGGGGGCATGAGCGTGTGTTCACGCCAGTAAACCCGAGTAAGACAGTGTGCGCGCGTGTTAGCGTGTGTGCGTGCGTGTAAGCTGGAGTAAGCATATGTAAGGCTGTGTAAACAGTTGTAAGCACGTTTGCACCGGTGTGCGTGCATTTTAACAAGAATAAGCAAGTTTTAGTCCATGTAAGCATGTGTGCGCGAATGTGAGCTGGTGTGTGCGTGTTTGCGCATGTGTGCGCGGCGCTCCCCCCTGAGGAAACAGAAAGGAAAAAGGAAGCACACCAAATAGTAGGAAGTTACCAGGGAGTACTAGCAGAGCTAGCAGGTGAAAACAATCAGAATCAGGCAATTACACAGGCAGTACACTAGCCCAGCCCATCCCAGCACTTAAAACTCTGCAAACAACAATCCATTATGTTTCTCTCAAGAGACACTGCAACACTGCAGTAAGCTAATAGAAGTGAAAACTGAAAAAGCTTCACTGAGACAAAGAAATATTAGGGGCTGCCATTGCTGTTATAAGGCGACATATGCAACATGCTGAGGGTGGTGATAATGCAAATGCTGCTGGACAACCCACAGTGAGGAGACGGAGAATAGTGTACAGGCCCAGGGTAACCTACCAGGGGCTACATGAGCTGGAGATAGTGGAGCACTATAGAGTGGACAGAGACCTCTTGCATCAAATTGTTGAGCTGTGCAGGCCACGCCTCAAACACAGAACCAACAGAGGGGAGCCCATCCCAGTGGAAACCAAGGTATGTGCTGGCCTAAGAATATTAGCAACAGGTACCTTCCAGAAATATGCGTCTCTTCCAGCAAATAGCGGAATACCCTGAGGTAGTGGGTGCAATAGACTGCACGCACATACGCATCAAAGCACCAGCTGGTGAGTGGGGTAGGGTCTACTTCAACCGCAAGGGCTTCCCCTACATCAACTGCCAGGTCATGTGTGATGCCCAAGGCATAATAGTGAATGTGTGCGCTGGCTGCCCTGGAAGCTACCATGATTTCCATATCTGGCATCTGACGCAGCTGTACCAGACATTTGCCAATGGGAATATCCCACATGGTCACCTAGTGGGGGATGCTGGCTATGCACTGGAGCCGTGGCTGATGACACCCATCAGAAACGCACACACACCTGAACAGGAATGCCATAATGAGGCACACGCACAAACACGAAATGTAATCGAGCATGTGTTTGGGCTGCTCAAGTCACGGTTCCGGTGCCTGGACACATCTGGTGGAGCCTTGCAGTACTCACTAACTACATGTACCCAAATTGTCATGTTATGTGCTATGCTACATAATATGATCCTGCATAAACAGCTGCAGCAGGACCAGCATAGGCCTGGGCCAAACAGCCCCCCACCATTGCCAAGGCCATCACAGGCAGAGCGTGACTCGGAGGAGGAACAACCTGAGCCTGCCCCATTAGGCAGAAGGAGGCATGCCCAGTATGCTTTGGCTTTGGCAAAGAGGCAACATATAGCACATACGCTGGCTCAGTAGGAACCCTGGAAATGATACCTCTCTCTGACTCGCACATATAGTAAAAGGGATGCCTAAGTTGACACCACCTGCTTCCAAACATGTATAGGGAGTGTAGTATGTGCATCTGACATAGCCAGCCCTGCAGCACCACCTGAAGCATGATTGACATGTGTTAAGCAATATAAAGCAGTGCTAAACAGAATTTACCACCATGTAGTATATGTAAAGAAAATTACACACATCAACTAGCACAACTGTGGTCAATGTTGAGTAATATTGGGCAACATACAGCACTGTTGGTTAATACTGAGCAATGTTGGACAAGCTGGGTCTAAGTATATGAAGGTCTATCCAAACACCATTATATTGGGTGACTTCAACTACCCAAACATTGACTGAGAGCAGTACTCAAGACCCAACACCCTAGGCCAAAGGTTCCTAGAATTTATAAACTCAAATGCTATGGAACAACTAGTCACCACCCCCACAAGAGGGGATAACATACTGGACCTGGTCATCACCAACATGGGGACTCTATGCTCCATACCAGAAGTATTCCCCTCAATGGTAAGATCGGACCATAAATCAATTCCACTGGATATCCACATCCTGATCCCACCCACAGCCCAGAAAACCACAGTGAAAAACTTCTTAAAAGCTAATGTCATACTTCCAAAACTGAGGTGGAATCCTTCAAGGCCCTTGGGCCAGTGGAAAGTATGGCTCAAAATGCAGAATCCTTTATAAATGCATTCTACGGACACCTTCAGGAATGCATGGATCATGCTATCCCAAACAAAACCAAGACCAAATCATCCAAAGGCAGGTGTCCTGCCTGGTGGACCCCAGCCATAAATAAGCTGCACAAGAGAAGAAGGATGCTACTACATGATAGAGCAAAATCCCTAAAAGGGAATGCATCTCTGATCAGTACTAGCAAAAAACTATGATCCTTCATAAAATCATCCAAGGCCAGCTTCGAGAGAAAAATTGCACAGGACACTGAAGATAATCCCACTGCCCTCTTTAGTTATGTTAGTAACCTGGGTGGCAACTCCCAGATATGCTTAGAGTTGGTCCAAAATGACAATAAATACACTGAACCCACAGACATTCCCAACATTCTGATAGACAGGTTCAGTGCAAACTTCTACCCCCCCCCCCCAAAAGCAAATATTTATCCCAGCAGAGTGCTGCCTCCCTGACATCTCAGATGCTCAGGTGAGAGCCGCCCTCTCAAAAGCAAAAAACACAGCATTAATGGGACCAGATGGTGTCACGGGCTGCGTTCCACATGAACTCCAAGAAGAGCTAAACCCCCACATACAGCTGCTGTTCAATCTCAGCCTTACTACAGGATATGTACCCAAAGTATGACGTACAGCAACAGTGGTCCCACTCCACAAAGGTGGTGCCTCTACGGACCCTGGAAACTATCGCCCCATAAGCCTGACTAGCCCGGTCTGCAAAGCTATGGAGAGCATCATCATGGAACTCATAAACAAAGACATTGGGGACCTACCAACACTGGATCCTACCCAATTTGTCTTTGTTAAGGGCAGATCTTGCCTCTTAAACCTGGTCAATTTCTTTGAAACAGTCACCAAGGCCATTGATGAGGGGAAGGTAGTCCACACAGCCTACCTGGACTTTGCAAAAGCCTTCGACACAATACCCCACTCGGGCATCATAGATAAGCTCTCCAGCTTAAATATAAACCCATATGTCATAAGATGGGTTGCAAACTGGCTCAAGGACAGAACCCACATAGTCAGAATTGCTGGAGCCATGTCAGACTCTAAACCAGTTACAAGTGGCATCCCACAAGGTGCTGTCCTGGGACCTCTTGTGTTCGGCATATATTTTTCTGAGGTACAGGCTAACACGGGAGGACTGTGGCTGACCAGGTTTGCAGATGACGGCAAACTGGGCACCATAATTGACTCACCAGCTGACACAAGCATCTTCCAAAAGGGTCTCATAGAGACGGATAACAGGTGCCAGAGCCATGGCCTAAAGCTAAATGCTAAAAAGTGTATAGTCATACCCTTTGGCAAAAAGAAAGTGCACACAAATTAACACATAGGCGGGAATCCATTAAGTATGGAAGAAGTAATTAGGGACCTGGGGACCCAAGCTGACAGTAATTTCCCCTTTGACAACCACATTGCCAAAGTGGTTAGAAAGACCTTCTATATAGCCCACCTTATCATGAAAGGATTCACATCTACATCGAGGGAGGTCATTGTGCCCATTTATTCATCCCTCATCAGGCCCATAATTGAATACAATGCCCCATTTGGGATGTACCTTACCTGACACCTGCATCAACTAGAAAGACCCCAAAAGTACCTCACAAATAGGATCATGGGACTCAAACAGATGCTATATGCTGCTCGATTAAAGAAACTACAGCTCTACTCAGTTGCATACTGCCTACTTAGAAGTGAGCTATGCCTGACATATAAAGCCATGTCGAACCCAGAATTAATGAGCATGCTCCACCTCAGAAAATCCAAATACCATATAGCTATGCGCTCGAGGGACATTAACCTGAGCACAGAAATAATTTGAACATGCAGGAGGGACAGATTCCTAACCCAGAGGCTCCCTTTGCTCTGGAATAGAATCCCAGTCCATGTTAGGCAGAGCCCCTCACTGACTCTCTTCAAGAGGAATCTTGACAAGTGGATGGGAGATCATAGGTTTACCACGGGGATTACGTTGGTGTCACTACTAGACAGAGGTGCAGTAAACTAACCTTAAAAAGGGCACAGTAAAATCAGTTCAGATGGTGACGAAAGCCAAACACACTCTGGCTAGGCTTGTAAATGCCTCAGGACAGATAGCCTAGTATGAACCTATGAACCTAAGTAGGGCATAGCTGAACAAAAGGCAACATGCTCATATTTGCTCTACTGGTCCTTAAGCAGTCTGGTCTGATCAGTATGAAAATATAAAGCAGTGATGAGCCTCGAACCCAGAATACTGTGCACTATAGTCAGAGTACTGAACCACTAAGCCATGACAGCATTGCAGTGGTTATTCTGTATGAAGAAATGTTGATAAGTCTATGCTAAGTATTCCAAGGAAATCCTGTAGGCACAGCATAATCCCTGTCGAGTTATGATACAAAGGTGAGTCCCGCAGTAAGAATAGAACCTGACTTTCAACACACACAGTAGAAATGTTAATATTGGACATGTACACATACATCAACAGATGTAGTGGACCTCAGACAGCAACATACTGAAAGGTCACACTGGGCATGCTCTCACACTTAAATAAATGAGACATGTCAGGCAACAGAACACTGACAGTCTGATCTGGGCATGCTCACACACTTAGGCATGTCGGAGTGCAGCAGTGGGCCACACATATCAGGCAGTTGCATGTGTTAAACCAGGAACCTGTTTATTTTTTCCCACACTGAAGAAGGCACTGGGGTGCCGAAACCGGTCTGTGTATATTAAAGTTTCTTTTTACACTCGGTATGGGTGTCTTTTACTCTTTTTAATATTCTGAGTCATTTCACTGCTGACCAACTGTGTTTTATATGTGAGTTCTCCCGGCCGTGCAGAACCCACGTGCATAGCAGTTTTGTTTGACTTAACCCAGGAACCTCTCACTATCCAGCAATCTGCCCTGTGCACACAGTTATAGGACAACAGACACATATATAATATAGTGGAACCCTGTCATTATCAAATATGTTCTGCAGATGCCTAAGTTGTTCATAGAAAGTGGGAAAGCAAAGACGATAAAACCTGCAAACAGTATCAGCAATAAACATTGTGCATCCTGAACATTAGCATAGGTTCAGAGGTTGATACTAGCCTATCCACCCTAGGGCATGTACAAGCCTAGCCAGAGTGTGTTTGGCTTTTGCAACCCTGTCAAAGTAGAACACTGTGCCTGTGAATAGTAGGTCATACAAGATAGCCCATTTACGTTTAGTGTATTGTGCCTCTGTCTAGCAAGGACCCAGAAGATATCCCATGCGTAAACATATGATCACCCATCCACTTGTCAAGATGTCTCCTGTATGTGGTCAGTGGGTGGCTCTGCCCATGCAAAACCGGAATTACAATCCGGAGTGAGTGGAGCCTCTGGGATAAGAATCTGTCCCTCCAGCATGTCCCATTAACATCTGTGCTGAGGTATATGTCCCTGGAGTGTGTAGCTCCAAGGGAGTCGGATATCCTGAGGTGGAGCATGTCCATTACATCTGGTCCAGATATTTCCTTAAACTACAGGCACACAACACACCCATGTAGGCGGTGAGCGACTGAGTAGAGCTGGAGTTACTGTATCTGAACCGTGCAGGGTGTCCATGTGAGTCCCTACATCTGCTTGTTGTGGAATATTTGAGGCCATTACAGTTGCTGCAGGTGTCGGGTAAGGTACATCCCAAATGTGGCATTGTAACCAAGCATGGTCGTGATGAGTATAGAGGCACAATGACCTCACTTGATCAACATGTAAAACCATATGGGATAAGGTGGGCTATATAGAAGTTCTGTCTAACCACTTTGGCAACATGATTGTCAAAGGCGAGAGTACAAACAAGTTGTGTCCCCAAACCCATAATAACTACTACCGTATGTAATGGATTACTACCTATGTGGTAATGTGTGGGCATGTTGTTATTCCCAAAGCGGGTGACTATGCAACTAATGGCATTTAGCTGTTGTCCATGGCTCAGGCACCAGTCATCCTATCTCTGTGAGACCCTGTTTGAGTATGCATGTGCCAGCCGGAGAGCTGATTATGGCACCCAGTTTGCAGTCATCTGCAAACATGGTCAGCCATATTCCTCCTGTGTTAGCCGTACGTCACACAAATATATACTGAATAAGAGAGGTCTCAGGACTGAGCCTTGTGTGATGTCATGTGTAACTGGTGTATAGTCAGACATGGCACCTGCAATACTGAGTATGTGGGTGCTATCCCTGATCCAGGTAGCAATCCATCGTGTGAGATATGTGTCGATATTGACGCCGGTAAGCTTATGCATAATGGCTGAGTGTGGTATTGTGTCGAAGGGTTGTGCAAGGTCCAGGCAGGCTGTGTGGATGACCGTCCCTACACTAATGGACCTGGTAACTGTTTAAAGAATACGAACAGGTCCAGGAGGCAAGATCTGCCCACAACAATGCTGAAATGTGTAGGACCCAGTGTCTGTAGGTTCCCGATGTCTATGTGCATGAGTCCCATTACAATACGCTCCATAGCTTTGCAGAACAGGCTAGTTAGCCTTATAGGCCGATATTGTCTGTGGTCCATTGTGGCAGCAACTCTGTGGAGCAGGACCACTATCACTGTACACCATTCTGTGGGTACATATCCTGCAGTAACTCTGATATTTAACAGTGACGTAATGTGAGGGTTATGTCTGTCATGAAGCCCGTGTAAGATGCAGGCCGGGACACTGTCTGGTCCCATTGATGCTGTGTTGTCCGCTGTGGGGAGGGCAGCACTCACCTGTTTATTTGTGATGTCAGGGAGGTTACACTCTGTTGGGATGGACAGTAGCTCCGTAGGGGGGATGGGGGGAGCCATCTGCACTGAACCTGTTTGCCAGGATGTTGGCAATGTCTGTGGGTTCAGGGTATGTTTAGTCAGTATGCAGTAACTCACAGCATATCAGTGAGTGTCCACCCAGGTACCTGAATTAACTGAAGAAGGGCTTGTGAGTGTCCTACGTGTCTGGTGCAATTGTCCATGAGAAGTGGGCCTGACATAAATACATGAGTGATCGTAGCTGTCTGGTAGTACAGATCACAGATGCCTTCCCTGTCTGGGATTGTGCTCTATCATGTAGTAGCTTCCTCCTTTTGTTGTATAGCTTATTAATGGCCAGGGTCTAACAGACATGTCCCCTGCCATTGGAGGAGTGACTCCAGTTGTTATATGGGATAGCACGATCCATGCAGTCCACTAGGTGTCCATAGAATGTGTATGTAAAGGATTCAGCAGTCAGAGCCATACTTACCACTGTCCCAGGGTCTCTGAAGGATATCACCTTGGTTTGGAGAAACATGACATTTGCTTTTGAGAAGTTCACCAAGATTACCCAGGATGGGTGTGTGGACGGGATATGGATGTTCAGTGAGATAAATGTATGTTCTGACCTTACCAATGAGGGGTATATCTCAGGTGTGGAACATAGAGTCCCCATGTTGGTGATGATCATGTCCAATATGTTGTCCCCTCTTGTGGGTGTTGTGACCGGTTGTGCCATAGCGGTTCTAGGTTATAACATTGACAGCTACTTTCACCGACAACAGAAACATCGACACCACATAATCGACAAAACATAACCACGACACCTCACATGCCCGACAAACAAGTAACCGACAGTCCACAAACACGAAACCCCATACACTGCACACACCACAATAACAACAATCAACTAACAAAACACATCCCCTATCCAAAAACCACACACAGAACACAAGCACACCAAAATCCTCACAAACCCACACTAAACCTCACACACACAACTATGTACAACCCTAACCCAAACCCTTACCCTATGGTCCGTCACTATCGCACACTCAGCTAACCCACGCCCTAACCCTAACTCACTTAACCTGCCCCTAACCCAAAAATTACTACTACCGCACACTTACCTAACCCGTGCCCTAACCCTAACTCACTTAACCCACCCCTAACCCAAAAAATACCACTACCGCACACTTACCTAACCCGCGCCCTAACCCTAACTCACTTAACCCACCACTATCCACACTTACCTTACTCGCACCCTAACGTCCGTCACCACCGCATACTCACACAGCCTTCTTTCCAAGTCACTATCCCTGGCGTCGGCGTTTTCATCCGTAGCGTCGGTCTTCCAAATGTCGATCATCTGGCACCTGCTAATCTGTTGTTGGTGATGTCGGCTGTCGATCTTCTAACCTAGACCCGCCATAGCATATGAATGTACAAATAGTAGCAACTGTTGGGCGAGGGTGTTGGAGCCTGAGTACTATCCCCAGTCAATGTGTGAGTAATTGAAGTCACCCAATATAATGGTGTTTGGGGAGACCATTATATTGCCCAGTGTTCCCAGGAAAGCCGAGTGTGGTTCATGAGTTTGGGAGGGAGGTCTGTAGTAGGCAACAAACCAAAAAGCAGATATGCACAATGTTAGGTGCATATGTATGGTCTGTGATGCATTGTGCAGTGCTACCAACCTGGAGGTATGTGTATCTGTGATGTATATGGATACTCCCCCTATTTGTGTTGGCCATTCTGAGTTTTGTGCTCAGAAAGCATGGTATGAAATATAACCTGGTAGTGCTGGTGTGCATTTGGGAGCCTGAACTAGGTGTCTGTTAGTGCACAGATATCACTGTTGTCCATACTGAGGAGATTCCTGAGTGGTCACAATTTGAGGGTAACACATCTGGTGTTGAGTAGCATTACCCTCAGTGTCATGTACTCTGTAATGTCTATGGAGGTGGGTTTGTCGTTTGAGCCCCGCTTAAAAAAAAAAGACAGTATGGTGGTAGCAACTGCCTTAGCCAGTATTTGAAATTCCAAGGGTGACAGGTGCAGAGTGTCCATAGGGAAGCTACGTGGCATGTCGAGCATGTCACCCCAGGCTGACAGACACTGTATCCCCTGTGAATGACACCAATATGTTAGCCAACTGTTAAACGTCATCAGTTTGTTGGTATACTGTGACATCATACTTGGTGGGTGTAAGATGCTAAACTGTTAAAAACCGGACAGCACACGATAAGAGAGCTGGAAAAACGATTTAATATTCCACAAGCAGTAAAAACAAGTAATAGTAAGCGCTTTCGGCAGGTTCAAATAACCCGCCTTCTTCAGACAACCACAAGTTTGCAAAGAAGTTAACTTATACTTCTATGTTAAAAACTTTCAACCTGTTAAATTAAAGTGCATTGTTACAATCAATTAAAACCATGACAACCTTAAAGCGGCAACTCTACCATATTGAAAACTGGGTACTGCTGTAAACAAACATAAAAACCAAAATGTATCTATTATTATGGTCTTCCGCCAAAACGGAACTAAAAAATATTGTAGCAAGTATACATATTAAAACATATAACATAGATTGTGATGCAATCAGATAATTGCAGAATTTGTTAAATATCAAAGACTAAAAACTAACATATAAAGTTGTGAATGCCTAAATGCATAACTTATAAATCAAGCAAATTATGTCACACAGTTGTGATGATAATAATCACGAAGAAAGTCTAACTAGAGTTCTAGATGTAGTACACTACTGACTGAAAAACAGTAAGGTTGCATACTACTCTTGTCATTAAGTCCTCCAGAATCAATAACTTGTCAATATCAGATTCATATACTATAAATCAATTTTGAAAGTTAAATATGAAATGCTTATTGTAATTAGATCCAAGTTATAACATGTTAACTTGATTACAAAATATGTTGATAATTGTACATCATAATATCTACCTATTAAGGGATAACCATTTTAATACACATTTGATGGATAAACCTTCATTTATACCAGGAAAGATGTGTGCCCTGTTCCTTATCTGCCATAACAATTCATCAATTTCCAACAAAATCTGCCAAGGTCCACCTCTCGGATCAATTTCCCTCTGTTGTAATATAAAGAAATGGAAAGCATGGCCTGGAAATTCAAGGCAATGCCTTGCTAGGGCATTGTTGACATCTGCTTTTGTGACTGCATATTGATGTTCATAGATTCTATTTTTTAGCTTTCTCTCGGTTTTACCGATATAGAAAGCTTTACAAGAATCACAAATTGCTGCGTAGACGACAGCATTTGAGTCACAACTATAGTGCCAATTGCATCTATACTCCTTGTCATTGATTGTACATACTGTTGCTATTCTGATGAATTTACATTGCGAACATGCACCACATTTAAACATGCCGCAATGTCTATTAGACCTACGGATTGGTTTTCTTTCAAATATGCTTTTCATATTTTCCCCCCTCCTGTATGTAATCTTCGGGCAATCACCCAATATGGTGCACAATGACTTATCTTCTTTGATTATCCCCCAATTTTTATTAACAACTTCTCTGATTTTTATAGAGTCAAAAGAATAAGTATGTAAAAAACTAATACTATACTTGTTGTTTTTGTTATTAAAAATAACATTATTACAAGTTTGTAGTTGTGTACGATCGTTGGGGTATTGTAAATCATTGTGACTTTGGCCCAAAAGTAAGGGTAGAAAATATCCCATCTCTCTTTTACTAGTTACTTCAGTCATCACGTTTGAAACCAAAGACTGGGGGTAGCCTCTTACAATAAACATGTCAAAAAGGTTATTGCATTCTATAATAGTCAGCTGAGTCGCTGACCATGCTGGCTGCCCGAACCATCTGCCCTTTGATGACTGATTTCTTTTGGTAATAAGGGTGATTGCTTGAAAAGTGGAGAAAAGCGTTGGAATATGTTGGTTTCCTGAATATTTTGCTTTTTAGCTTTTGGTTATGTGTATCCTTGGTCAATAGTATGTCAAGATAATTAATCTCTAAATCGTCAAATTTATATGTAAATTCCAGAAAGTCTGTTAACTTAGTAATATTTTCAATAAATGTTGGAATCAACTCACTGTTACCCTCCCAGATGCAAAAAATGTCATCCTGGTAACGAGTGTACCAGGAGACATATTTGGAAAAAAGTTCTTCCTTGAATAAGTAACTGGACTCCCAATGGGCTAAAACCGCATTGGCAAAAGATCCCCCACAGGGTGAGCCCATGGCAACGCCCGAGGTTTGCAAATAATACCTTCCCTCAAATGTAAAAAAGTTGTTAGATAGAACTATTTCTAAAAGAGTCTCAATCAAATTGATGGTATCATGGTCAACTTTTTTTGACAACCCGCCTTCTTCAGACAACCACAAGTTTGCAAAGAAGTTAACTTAGACTTCTATGTTAAAAACTTTCAACCTGTTAAATTAAAGTGCATTGTTACAATCAATTAAAACCATGACAACCTTAAAGCGGCAACTCTACCATATTGAAAACTGGGTACTGCTGTAAACAAACATAAAAACCAAAATGTATCTATTATTATGGTCTTCCGCCAAAACGGAACTAAAAAATATTGTAGCAAGTATACATATTAAAACATATAACATAGATTGTGATGCAATCAGATAATTGCAGAATTTCTGTTGTTAACCTACTCAGAGTAGCCAGTACGTACAACCCACCCCTACATTCCACTTTGCAAACATTTGAAAAAATGTGTGAAATGGATATGTGGGCTATCAGGAATCAAACTTTGTACAGTAAACAGAAAAGCCTTCATAACATCACCCCCCTAGAGAATGACTTTATTCAACTAATCAAGGATTGCCAAATCAGGGTTATGAAACCTGATAAGGGTGGGGGGTTAGCCTTCATGGATCATTTCAAATACGTAGAGTACTTGTCTGAACATCTTGATTCACCTGCCTATCAAATTTCTTCTTTGAATGAAATAAATGGAGCCTATAAAAAAATCGACAACTTGCTTAATGATTTACTTTTGGAAGGATACATTGGCACTGAAACCCTTAATTTTTTGATCATGCCAGCTCCTAAAATTCCGGCCTTTTTTGGAACACCAAAATTACACAAAAGACTCACTTCGCCTCCATTTAGACCTATTATAGATGGCAGAGGGTCTATCACCCAAGGCTGTGCAAAATATGTGGATAATATCTTGAAACCCTTGATCAGCTCAGAATCTCACATTTGTAAGGATTCATGGTCTTTTCTTAAAAACATAAACACTCTCACATATAATGACAGTATGTTGTTCCTCACGGTTGACATTAAAGACCTATATACTGTCATCCCACAACATATTGGTCTAGTCTGGGTTAGGGAATTCATGTTGTCAAAAAAAGTTGACCATGATACCATCAATTTGATTGAGACTCTTTTAGAAATAGTTCTATCTAACAACTTTTTTACATTTGAGGGAAGGTATTATTTGCAAACCTCGGGCGTTGCCATGGGCTCACCCTGTGGGGGATCTTTTGGGATCAGTGGAAAAATGGTAAGTGAACTTGAGAAAACTTGTTGTCTGATTCATATGGCGTACTAAAGTTTCTGCTTCAGTATAGAACAACCACTGGAAGATGTAGGAGGCAAATTAGAAGGAGAGACCAAAATGTTAGCAGTAGAATGTTCTGCCGATTGACTGTTTGACTCAGTTCTATTATTGTTCCTGTTCTCAATAGAATCCATACGCTTATGCAAAGAGTCCATTCTCTGCGATAGCGAGAGAAGAAGGGCACCCATGTCAATATCCGTAGCAGGTTGTCTAATATTTTCAGTACGAAAAATAGTGGGTGTACTTGGACTGCTGCCACGATCTGAAGCCATGACGAAAAACAGCAAACTAGGAAAAAAAAAAAAAAACACACCAAACAAACGAAATCCAAGGAATCAGGTAGAAGCAGTCCACAGTGTCCACAAGCAGCGACAAACTGCAACAAGCCAAGCTCTTTGAACGCAAGTTTATTATAAAAATAAAAAGCGCTTTCGCTGCAAAACAATCCAAAGCAGCTTCTTCAGAAAGAAACATTAAAAAGCGCCAAGATTTTCTTTTAAATATTCTAAAGGAAGTGTGTCAACAGGCATCACTTCCTGGCAACGCGCTTGAACTAATATAAAAAAATCAAACAGTCTAAATGTCTCGTAGAGCCAATTTTATGAAAACATTGTATAAAAATATATATGTAAGTGTATCATCATCAAAATTATACACCAATATGTATATAAAAACATATATAAAATCATAAATTATAAATTATAAATTTATACAAACTAGCATGAAATTAAAATGAATTAAGTCTACCAGGGAAATAGACATATTACCAAAAAATTGATACATATTTTTTTGTGGACCAATTTAAGAATTTATCTAAGGTAACTTCTCATTTTTGTGGAGTGACCTGAGTGCATGTGTTATGTTGTGGATCCTGCCACCCGAGAGACAGCTCAAAGTGACTATTCCCTTGTTTGGCCTGGTGAGTGGGACGTCAGTGTGTCTGACAATAAGTGTCACCTATTACAAGTGTATTAGGTGTGTTGTTTAGCCCGAAGGGCAGTGACTGTGTGGCACACTGACATTGTGAACTATGTGATATGTGGGTATTGTAGTGGGGTAGCAGTTGTTTGTGTGTCTGCTTTGGAGGTCTCTGCTGCTTAGGCAGAGTTTATGTAGATCCTCCGAGTATGTTTATGTGTGATAATGTTGTTTGATTGCTGTCGCTATAGGTTTATGTGAGACTGACATGTGGTGTGTGTGGTTACCTTCACCACCTAATAGACTATGCCAGTCATGGTTCAAGAGAGCTCAGCCTCCTGTATGTCAATATTGTTGCATCTCTCACATATATCTGAGTTTGTTGGGAGGAGGAGAGGGTTGTCTGTGTACATGAGGCAGATGTGACAATGTGTCAAAACCACAATATTCACTAGCTGGACTGGAGAGTACACACGAAACCAACCCCTGGACATGGCAGGATATTATGTTGACATACTCTGTAGCCTGATCGCAAAGGATCAGTAGGGTGTTAAGTGTGTAAAAGAGTATAACAGGGATTAGTGCTCAGGTTTGTTGGTGTTTTGTAAAGAGTAGCTGAGAAGGATTCCAGACTAAATCATGACACCTCCTTCAGCTATGTCATAAATAGCAATGTACACTCATATATGTCCTGAGTCAGGGTCAACTGTACCTGACTGACAATGCCGACATCCTGTCAGACAGGCCCATATAGACATACACACCTCCCACTGACCATAGTCCCAGTCATCATACCAGGGGATATCACATGTAGAATGGCTGAACAGCTCCCCCCAAAGCCAAAAGCATGGCAGCAATTGGATTACATTGTTTCCCAATATGTGTCATGCATGAACTACAGAACAAACAGACCTTGCACTTGAACAGTCTGTTGAGCCTCACCCTCTCCACAGGATCTGGAGCCACTGAATGTGTTACAGCAACATATGGCACTCCCCACAAGTGTAGGTGCACAACACACCATGGGAATTATAGTCCAGTAAGCCTATGAAGTCTGATCTGAAAGGCCATGGAGTCCATCATGGTTGAAGTCATACACAGAGCTATTGGAAGCTGACAAACACACAACCCTACCAACTGTGGTATGTTCATGTGCAGATCATGGTTCCCAAACATGCTAGACTGTTTGCAAGGTAGACATCCAGGACATACATCACTGAACAGAGCTACACATGTCCCACATAGACTTTGAATAGCCCTTTATCAACACCCCTGACACATGTCATATCCACAAAACCAACAATCTGTGTATAAATATGTGTTGACATATGAAGGGATGTCAATGAGTCCATGGATAGATCACACAATGTGAGGATTATGGGGTCCTGTTCAAGTTGTTGACACCTGCCTACCCACATGGCTCATTCCTGGGATTGCATAAAACGAAGTGTACACACATTACCATGTCCAGTCTGATGATGTCAGCATCCTACAAATATAGCAGGAGAACAAAAGCCACTCAGTAAAGCATATAGTGTGCCGTGTTAATACATATGTCTTTAGTATCATACCATAGTTAGGAAGGGGTTTGAATCCTGCAAACGCTGATAGTGTGCATGTGTGTGATTTCCTGTGAGAAAAGTGCCCTTTTTGGAGACTGGGAAAACAAATTAAAAGAGGTACATTCTTCTTTGGAAAGTCTGATGATGTCAGCATCCTACAAATATAGCAGGAGAAGAGAAACCACCCAGTAAAGCATATAGCGCACCATGTTAATGCATTTGTCTCTAGTATCATAGCATCGTTAGGTAGGGGTTTGAATCCTGTAATTGCTGAGTTTTTGTATGTAACACAGTTGGTCAATGTAGTGTGGGTTTTGCTTTTGCTATGGTATGACATATCATGATTAAAACAGTATGTGTATTGCACACATCAGGTATCTGCGTGGCAAATAAATATGTGTACATGTGACCTCAATCAGTACATAGGTGTGAAGCCTGCATAATACATGAATACATTTGTTACCTTTGACAGATTGTGCCACTGCTTCTCAGATCGTAGGTCTCATATGTATGTATGTGACAAGCCTGGCCACTGTAGTGATGTGTCCAAGGTCATCTGTGCCATACACACCCATGACAGTTACTATAGAGTACTGTGAGTGAGGGTACATGCGTGGGGTATATGTCAGACATGTTCATACACAGCAACGACTGGCAATAATGGACAGTCATCATAGGTGTACAACAGCCCTGTGGATATGCATTCAGGCCCCTAATGTCTTATGTGACACACTGAGGGACTCCACAATACCTATGGATATGTGGATACTAAGGGGCAGATGACATAACACATGGCCATATGTACACATCGTTACCCAACATACATGTTGAGGGCTACCACCTATGTGGTACTGTTGGGGGGGAGTATGAATGTGTGTGATTACCTTTGAGAGGAGTGCCCTTTTTGGAGACTGGGAAAACAAATTACAAGAGGTACATTCCTCTTTGGAAAGTCCGATGATGTCAGCATCCTACAAATATAGCAGGAGAAGAGAAACCACCCAGCAAAGCATGTAGCGCGCAGTGATAATGCGTATGTCTCTAGTGTCATAACATAGGTAGGTAGGGGGTTGAATCCTGCAATTGCTGAGTGTGTGTATGTGACACAGTTGGTCAATACAGTGTGGGTTTTGCTTTTACTATGGTATGACATATCATGTTGGGGGCTACCACCTATGTGGTACTGTCGGGATAGTATGTATAGTAAATGTGGATGACTATGCCATAGTCGGCTTACTGCTATACAGCATGTATTGGACAACAGGTATCTGTCTGTATGATACCCTTGTGTAGAATATGCGTCCCATCCAGGGAATGCATTGCAGGTAACACTGTACACTTCAGCCAAGTGGCACATGGGTGGACAATACATACTTAGACCTAACACTGGTGTAAACAATGCTACATTGACAATCATAGCTTTGATGCATAATGCCTGCTCAGATATACCTACAAGGATATCATTACACTTTCCTGTTGACAACTTGCTAATATTGCTACACTGCTATAATGTCACCCTGTGCATCAGAACCATGTTAGCCTGTTCCTGCATCAATGTTACAGATGACAGGAGGTGGCACAGGTGTCATCATATGCACAGGGTGTGTTGTTGGTTTGCCAGAGCCCGACATTGACCCATCCAATCGACATGTGTGTGTGTGTGTGTGTGTGTGTGTGTGTGTGTGTGTGTGTGTGTGTGTGTGTGTGTGTGTGTGTGTGAGGGACAACAGTACAGCCAATGTTGATGTAATGTGTGTGTGTGTATGTGTGAGCCCTACTTGTTTGGTTACTGTGTGTGTGTCTGCATGCACACAGCTCCACCATGTGGCTGCCATATATGGGAGGTTGTGGGACAGCCACAGACTATACCTGCTAGGCTGTACAGATCACTGTCTCTGGGCACAGACATGGCACCTGTGTCTGGAAGGGGTGCTATGGGCAGTATCGGGTACCAACCCTGACTGGGTACTATCATCAGAGGCAGAGGTATGATGACTGGACCCATGTCCCTGCTGGGACTGGCCAGAGCCACGTGCACGTGATATACCAGGATGGTCAATAGACAGGCCAGCCCCAGCATTGCTGGTGCTGGTACTGCCACTACGGGAGTGGCAGTGATCTGTGTGCCATCCGCGTCAACTGCCAGCTGTTGCTGTTCCTGGCATGTGCCCGCGTCGATGTCTCACCTGTCCCATACAGTCCTGGCTCATGGAAGGGACATTGTGGAGGGTGTCTATTGTCTCCCCCCAACGTCTATCAATGACCTCAGTGAAATTCCAAATGGCACCGGCAAGGTCACGGATGCTGTTATTGATAGCGCTGTAATGGGCCCATACTGGAGGTTGTAATACCTCTGGGGGCATGTCTGCCAGGGGCAATACGACCAGTGGTGCTCCCCTGAAAACCCCTTGACATCTGGTACCATTCCAGGAATCTGGCTATGGCTACTGTGAGGGGGATGCAAGTGCCATGGGTACCACACTCTCCTGGTCAATGCCAACTGTATGCTGTCCCTCGGCTAAGGCCATTGGTGATGAGGGATGTAACGGCAGTATGAGTGTGCGCATAGATGGGGTTGAACACTGTGTACTGTCGATTGGTGGACCAACGGCAGACCCTGTTAAACCTTCCTGTGCCAAAATACATGTCTCATCATCTCCACTATTAGTGGCAGTGACTTCAGGTTCCCTGCTGCTGTCAGCCACCCCAAACTCAGCACCTGTAAGAGGAAGACAGGAAAAACACTTTACAATCTGTACATGATGTTAGCTCACATGCACACATGCACACATGAACACATGTACACATGAACACATGCACACATGCACACATGAACACATGAATGCATGCACACATGCACACATGAACACATGCACGCACACAAATACACTCCTCACTGCAGCACATACACACACACACACACACACACACACACACACACACACACACACACACACACACACACACACACACACCAGCAATCCAACACATACTCAATAATGGGTGAAGGTGGGTGCCAGTATCACAAGGCAAACAGTCACCTCACATGTGTCAGTATGCAGAATATGTGCTACTCAAGGCCATGCAGTGCAAGTGTAGACTTCCCTATTTAATGACATTATACATGGCTTTGATGCATGTGTGTAGTTGTTCAGTGATTGGCAACACCCTGGAACACAATGTGTACATAGGTTCATAGGTTCATACTAGGCTAACTGCCCTTGGGCATTTATAAGCCTAGCCAGAGTATGTTTGGCTTTCGCCACCCATTTTAAATTAATTTTGCTATGCCTTTTTTTGAGGTTAGTATACTGTGCCTCTGTCTAACAGTGACACAGAAGTGATAGCCGGGTAAACCTACGATCTCCCATCCACTCATCAAGATTCCTCTTGAAGAGAGTCAATGTGGGACTCTGCCTAACCTGGACTGGGATTTTATTCCAGAGTGAAGGGAGCCTCTGGGTTATGAATCTGTCCCTCCAGCATGTCCTATTTATTTCAGTGCTGAGGTTCAAGTCTCTCAAGCGCATAGCTCGATGGGATTTGGATTTTCTGAGGTGCAGCATGTCCATTAATTCAGGGTTGGACATGGCTTTATACGTCAGGCACAGATCGCCTCTGAGCAGGCGGTGTGCCACTGAGTAGAGCTGGAGTTTCTTTAACCGGGCAGCATATGGCATCTGTTTGAGCCCTTTGATCCTCTTGGTGAGGTACTTTTGGGGTCTTTCCAGTTGCTGCAGGTGTCTGGTAAGGTACATCCCAAAAGGGGCATTGTACTCAATTATGGGCCTGATGAGGGATGAGTAAAGAGGCACGATGACCTCCCCTGATCTAGATGTGAATCCCTTCATGATTAGGTGGGTTATATAAAATGTTTTTCTAACCACTTTGGCCACGTGGTTGTCAAATGAGAGATTGCTATCAACTTGGGTCCCCAGGTCCCTAATTACTTCTTCTGTACTTAATGGATTACCACCTATGTGGTAATTTGTGGGCACTTTGTTTTTGCCAAAGGGGATGACTATACACTTTTTGGCGTTTAGCTTGAGGCCATGGCTCTGGCACCAGTTGTCTGTTTCTATGAGTCCCTTTTGGAGGATGCTTGTGTCGGCTAGAGAGTTGATTATGGGGCCCAGTTTGCAGTCATCTGCGAACGTGGTCAGCCACAGTCCTTCCGTGTTGGCCTGTACCACCGAGAAATATATACCGAACAAGAGAGGTCCCAGGACTGACCCTTGTGGGACGCCACTTGTAACTGGTTTGGAGTCTGACATGGCTCCAGCAATTCTAACCATGTGGGTTCTGTCCTTGAGCCAGTTTGCAACCCATCTAGTGACATAGGGGTTTATATTTAAGCTGGTGAGCTTATCTATAATGCCCGAGTGGGGTATTGTATCGAAGGCTTTTGCGAGGTCCAGGTAGGCTGTGTGGACCACCTTCCCTCGCAATGGCCTTGGTGACTGTTTCAAAGAAATCGACCAGGTTTAAGAGGCAGGATCTGCCCTTAACAAAGCCAAACTGGGTAGGATCCAGTGTCTGTAGGTCCCCAATATCTTTATTTATGAGGTCCATGATGATCCTTTCCATAGCTTTGCAGACCAAGCTAGTCAGTCTTATGGGGCAATAGTTTCCAGGATCCATTGAGGCACCACCTTTGTGGAGAGGGACCACTGTTGCTGTACGCCACTCTTTGGGTACATATCCTGTAGTAAGGCTAAGACTGAACAGTAGTTTTATGTTTGGGTTTAGCTCTTCTTGGAGTTCATGTAGGACACAGCCTGGGACACCATCTGGTCCCATTGATGCTGTGTTTTTTGCTTTGGAGAGGGCAGCTCTTACCTGAGCATCTGAGATGTCAGGGGGGCAGCACTCTGTTGGGATAGATATTTGCCCTTTGGTGGGGGGGGGAGAAGTTTGCACTGAACCTGTCAGCTAGGATGTTGGCAATGTCTGTGGGCTCGGTGTATTTTTTGTCATTTTGGACTAATTCTGAGCATATCTGGGAATTCCCACCCAGGTTCCTAACATAACTAAAGAAAGCCTTGTGATTATCCTTAGTGTCCTGTGCAATTTTTCTCTCGAAGCTGGCCTTAGACGATTTTATGAGTGCCCGTAGTTTTTTGCTAATACTGATCAGAGATGCCTTCCCTTTTTGTGATTTTGCTCTATCATGTAGTAGCTTCCTCCTTCTATTGTATAGTTTGTTTATGGCTGGGGTCCACCAGACAGGACATCTGCCTTTGGAGGATTGGGTCTTGGTTTTATTTGGGATTGCATGATCCATGCATTCCTGAAGGTGTTCATAGAATGCGTTTATACATGGACACAACATTACTGTGCATGTATTATCAGCTCTGCAATGTCCTGTGCACCATCACTCACAACTATACATACCATGGCTGCATGTGTTATCTGTGTGGCACATAGATTGCCATGTGTAATTACAGTGTCTGTGTCCATAGCAGATAATAGTGGGGAAAGGTGTAGCACATTCATGCTATGTACACACACGGGATGAGTGGTGCATGTAGAAGTGAAGGAATCCCAATGTTCAACATGGCAGTTGTACAGTGGTTATGGTTGCAACATTAAACACCACACATACCCAATGTGTGTCATGTGACCTATACACCCAATAGCATTCCGGCACATATATGTGACACTTTGTACAGATGGCGACTGCTGTGCATATTGTGTATACTGGCATATGTAAGCACGCACACAACATGCTATGCATATTGTGTATAGGTGCATATGTTTGCACACACACAACATTGAGGTGCAAAGCAATGACTGCTATGTGTAGTACAGTGGTCACTGTAACTGGATGGGGTGTAGTACCATGTGCCATCATCATCATGCATCTTGTGGTCACTCATGGCTACTAATGTGTGACAGACCTCCACCTAGCATGCTGTACGTGAACTGCTTTGCCATGTTCACAATTACACAGCCACTTTGTACATGGGTGTGTGAGGTGCCCAATAGGGAGCATTGCCTAACATTCCTGTGTTATGTGTTGAAGAGTGTTGCACAGCCCCATGATAGGCCTCTACCCATGAGGTACATCATGTGTGTGTGGATGACATGTGGGATACTGAAGTGTGACCTTACAGCGGGTGTGTGGTAACACCATATGTAGCATGTTTTTGTGTACTGTGTATGATAAACGTGTTATGTTATGTACAGCTGTAGCAACTATGGCTATCCAATGTGCAGTACAGTGTTGCCACAACTGTGTCTGATGCTCTGTGTATTGCATGCCATTGAGGCAGCTGCTGACATAACTGAGCTGTGCAACGTTTTACAGCAAACATGCACGGCATGCATTATGCATAGGTGTGTTATGTGTACATGGCCTACACCTCACCTATGACATGCACATTTCATTACCAACATTGCAAGTATACCACACTCACCAGCATGGATCCTCTGCCCTGCTGTCACACGGGAAGGACCTACAAGAATATGAGAGAGTTTGTCAATGGCCACAACTGTGGCATTGCTACAGTGGGTATGGTAAACTACAGTGAAACAACAGTCATCAGTCACAGGTGTGGAGATAATATTCCAAATATCAGTATTGCAAAACATTAGGCAGCACAACTGCTAAACACACAGTACACATCTCACGTAGACATAATCTAACAATACAGTTAACTGTAGTCTACAGATAGGGCATGTTACCTGCTCGCTCCATGTGAACATGCTGGGTGGCTCTGGCCTCCATGACAACACATGTCACAGGTTGTTGCTGCTGTTGTCCAGGAGCCACCATGCTTAGGAGCAGCTCCTCCACTCTGGTGAGGGGGGAATGAATGGCCACCCCACCACCTGTGGCAAGCTGTTGTCTTTGGATATCAGACGCATGCTGCCAGACATGTCTAATTAAATCACTGCAGTGATGGCGTACCTGCTCATATGTCTGGTTATGCATGCCTATGTCATTTACCCGATGAACAAGATCCTGCCACAGTGCAGTCCGCTCCTGCTGGTGCTGGCTGCTTCGGGAAAACAGCATAGTGTACTGCTGCACCAGGCTTTGGACGATTTCCTCTTCCTCTGCTGCAGTATATGATGGATTGCATTGGTGGGCCATCTGGCTGAAAATGATATGAACAATATGTGTGAGTGAGTCCTGTGGCACACTTTAAACCTTTAAGCAACGATATCACTTTACTGACATATATACCATCCATTTCTCTGTCAGGGGTTATACACGTTCACTACCACTTATTGGTTCTCAGGCCACAACTGACTAGCAGTGCCTGGCATACTCCATATATCACAGCACTATACAACAGTACCCGGCACACTTTTTGTGACACAATGCACAACCTCGACACAGGGGTATATATCATGCCAATGCACAAACAGAGATGTCATCCATTGCAATGAATGTAAAGTACAGTTACAGTAGTATCATTCAACCACACTAGTCATTGATGCCATAACCCTACCTAACATATGTGTACAGTTGTTACTATAGGTGGCATACTGCTGTCACAGAGTATATATGTTGCTGGATACACACGTATACCCTGTAACACACATATGATTGCAGCCATGGTACAGGCATAATTACACACACATCAGACAAACATACAATGCACCACTGTATGCCAACACAGATGAGCATTACCTGTGTACCATACAGTACTGTGTGCCACTACTTACAGACCCTTATGCCTGAGATTTGTCCTCTGTGCTGACTACAGGAAACACACATGACAGTGTTTTCAAGCAATGTGAACACACACCATACTGTGCTGTTTAGGCCTACAGCTTCAGGTAGTACTACAGTTCCTATGGGAGTTAGATTCACCAGCAGTATCACTCACTAAGCATACATGTATTGCTTTAACCTACAATGAGACACCACAGTCATCAACAAGGAACTACGTCACATCGTATGCCATACTACTATGTCTGCCTAACAGTACAATACACATCTTTCCCTGGCGTCACAGCTAGGATAGACACTACCATGTCAGATACAACTTCACACTAACCTATCACACCTTTACAGACCTTGCACTTATTCAGCGTTACACTTATTCAACCTCACATAGCAGGTATTGCAGTGAGTACATGTGTGAGTGCATAGTGTCATCAGTAGGTTATATGCTATTGGCCCTAGGGCCTACGGCAGCCTAGCCATATGCTACCCTGGCCTTTGACACACATGTACTTTGATTTCACTTGCCCCTGCCAACCAGAACCACAGAGGGGTTCCTGAGGTGTATTACCAATCTCTCAAACACTCCTCAGGGGTATTTATGACAACTGCTGATGGGGAGCCTTGTTTGCTATTGCTAGGTGGTCTATTCCAGTGTATGGCATATCTCTGAGATAGGAACCTATCCCTCCAGCATGTGCTGTTTAGTGACCTGAGAAGGTTTAGGGCCCTAGGGCGTGTATCCCGGAGGGAATGTGATATGTTGCCATGGTGGTTGTCACCCAGCTATGGGTACGACATACCTCTGTATGTCCGGCAGAGGTCGCCTCTGTGTGGCCAGTATGCAATACAGTCTGGATGTGGTTTTGTGAGTCAGTCTGCATAGGGCATCTGTTTGTGGCCAGTAGTACCCTCTGTGAGGTATGTCTGTGGCATTTCCACCTGCTGTAGTTGTCATGTGAGGTACATACCACAGAGGGCATTGTGATGAGTAGAGGGGAACACTGACCTATATTTCCCTAGATGACACACCTGTTGTCATGACACATACCACACAGTCAGATTACAGGTCTAGTGTGGCACTGTCTTTATCAAAGAGGTGGCTACTGTCCACCTGTGTCCCATGTTCCCTTATCACACCTTCGGTGTCGGGTAGATCTCTACCTATGTGGTAATTAATGGGTACAGTGTTTTGGAAAGGAGGAATGGCACTGCAGTATCTACACTTGTCTACAGTCCATGCCTTGGTCACCATACACCTGTTGCAGTACATATGGCCCCATGTCGCTCTCTCTATATATATATGTTGTCTTTGTCTTTGTCTCTGTCTGTGTCTCTCTCTCTCACTCTCGCTATCTCCCTGTACCTGCAATGATATTATTGCATGTGTGGACAGCAGGTACAGCCTGCTTTTCTAGGTATCTGCACTTGTGCATGTATCAGCCTCTTCACCAATTGCTGCCCATCAATTCAGTAATTGCATGCAGCCTGCTGTGTGCTGATTGCATTACTCACTGTGATTGCAGCCCACTGCTATAAAATTCTAGGTTAGGTAGTTATAGCCCTTTCAGCTTTACAAGGTGAGGCCCATGCTTGTTTGCTCTGGACACCGTTGTGTCAGTCAGAAGGTTGGTATATGTCTCTTATCTGAAGCTAGGGTTGTAGCCAGTGATATGCATATTGTACTCAAACCTGAATGTTGCTACTTCCAGTACACACTTCTCAGTGTAGACATGTACTCACCCCTCCAAATGCTAACACAGGATACATGGGAGTATGTATTTTCTTTCTGAATTAGACATTTAACTGCCATACAAATGTGGTTAGTGCACTGTATTCCTGTGGCTCATGCAGTGTTTGTGAACTGCTATACTGTAATTATTACGTTACTCACCTCTGAACAGTTTGTGGTTTGTTTGTGTTGCAATTAGCACAGGCTGCTCAACACAGCTGGACATATTTCAGTACTGAGCATGCCTACCTACACCCTGGTTTTTGCCTGAATACACAGGTGTGTTGTACCTTTGGGTAGGGGTGCAGAACTGCAAAGAGCATTTTTTATTATCATGTGAGGTTTATCTTGCTGAACATACAAGATTGCTGTGTACATGTTAGTCTATCAAGGCAAGTAGTCTGTCTGCGTAGCTCCCACCTGTGGACATATCCAGATGGTAGCTAGAGGTTAGCCTATTATACTTTGTCTGTGCACCACACCAGTCTTTTCAGCACTGGCACATTGGCATTGTCACAGTTGGTTGTTAGCAGTACATGGCTACATCATGTGATATTTCTGTGTTGTACACCTACATAAGGGCATACTTGTGGAACTCCTTCCAAAGCTATTTGCAGAGTGTGTAACAGCAGTAATGCTGATATGCCTGTGTGTTTCTGCCTCTGCCAGGCCTCAGATACTCTCAGGTATGTATTTAAACTGCCTCAGTAAAAGGTACATATACGTTAGATACACCTGCAATATATTATAGACATATTGCAGTTGAGACTTTCTTGGGAATCAGACCATATGTATACCTACACCTTTTCTGACATGCAAGCAGTGTCTACTCTCACCTATTGAGATTATTTATTACATGTGATTCCACATTTGCCTGCCTAAAGTTAGTACTTTCCAGAGTGATTCAGTGGGGCACAGCTAACATTTGTTTACAAATCAGGGACATCCCTGTAATGCAGTCACAGCTGGGGTGTCTGCCCTCTGCCCTAGTCAACTTTGCCAGTATTTATCCTGGTCTGATACTGTGTGGTGTTTGTAAGGTGCTACTGTAACATTATTCCCTGCTTGGATGGCTGGTTCTCTTTTCACAGTCATGTCATGCAATTCCACAACAACTGCTGGTAAAGACCCACAGAACAGGATTTGTGTTATACCATTTCTAATTTCCATTTACATTCCCTCATTGTAATGCATGATATATATATGTCAGCACCAAGTTATTTGTATATCTGCTGTGGCTTAGTGGTAATGCATGCAGTCTATTGTGCCAATCATCTGGGGTTCGAAACTGGCAAAGGTCTTTTCTTTTGCTGCTGAGCAGAACAAGGGCCATTCCATAGAGTGACTAAGGCACTTTTAAGCAGTTGTAAGTGGGTTTGCGCGGGTTTGCATGACACTTAGCGATTCTTAGCTAACCGCACACATGCGCACACTCGCTTAAACCCACTTACTACTGCTTAAAAGTGCTTACTACTGCTAACCCCTGCGCTAATTTCTTTTAAAGAAAAGAAAATGGGGAGATAGGAAAGTGGTGAAAAATGGGGCACAAAGAGGAACAGACAGTAAGTAAACAAGCTCGGGATGTGCAGGACGGGTGTAGGGAAGGTCCATAGCTGCCGATTTCTTTACCAGCAACAGCTGTGCATATGCAATAAATTTGGAGTGAAATTTGAAACCTTCCACCCTTGGAAGAGGAGTGAGGACAACAAAGTATGTTGTATTACCAATTATAATTATCAGTTTACATGTCCAGTGGACATGTGTTCAAAATGGGCAGCTATGTATGGGGCGTAATTTTTTTGTGGTTACAGATTGCCCTTTTTTTTCAGGTGAGAGTGAAAAGTGAGGTAGAGGAAGTAGGTATGTTCGGGGAGGTAGGTTGGGGAGGTAAACAGACAAGACAGACAAGACGCATACAGGGGCGGGGTATGACACATGGGGTGGGTGAACACAATTGATGGGGACGGATGTTTGGAAATCGCAAGCCCATGAGCCCACAGATGGTAACAGTGGAACTGAGATCCCCACCCACGGGCAGTCACCACTGCACCTTCACAGCCCCGAGGGTGGCTGTGCTGAGGGCTGCGTAGGCCGGGCAGGCTCACCCATGAGATGCACCACTCTTGCCTCGAGCTGGCATAGGGGATCAGCAACTGAACACTGGATCTCCCTACGCACCACAGCCCAGACCCTTCGAAGGGTGACAGGTGGCCCTTCTCTGCCCACGCTTGCACGGGGGGGTGAGCCCCATCCCCTGCACTACTTCCACCTAAGGGTGGCACAGGACCAATGGAGGAGGGGAGCCTGGGCTGGGCACAGGACCTGCTGGTGCCAGGTGCACTCGCCAGCTGAGGAGGGACAGGTGGGTCTGATGGGACCAGCCTTCCCATGCATTCTGTGATTAAGTGTGTTTAATTACAACATAAACAACAGCATTCCAGATTAGTTATAACAGCATGCAGTAATATTCCCATTAACCCAACACACCACGGTTCCAACAGATGAACAGCAAGCATAACACATGCATATATTGAACGACAGTGGATATTACAACAGCATGCAGGGATGTTTGGTAGCAACAGGCCACCATGATTGTGGGGTTTGAACAGGGGACATGCATCAATGTGAATGCAAATATTTATAGAATAATAGGACATATGTCCCAACAAATATTTAAGATTACACATACCCATTGAGGTGTTTAATTGCATGGTTTTTGCACATACAGTAGGGTGTAGAAAAAACCTTGATTAGCATCGTATAATTACTTTTACTCTACACTACATTCCTAGTGACTGCAGGTGTATATCCCTTACATGTATAATTACACTTGCTACCATGCATTAGGTTGTGTAATGGGTTTGGCTAGTTCAATATATGCCTGACCTATATCTGACATACTAACTGTCCAAGATACAGATGTTACTGCTACATATTCCTTGATTACATTTATATTTCTTTATCTACATATCTGGATGTTTTCACATGACATTTTCACTTCTATTTGTACAGAACCCTGCATTTCTTGACACACACTCACATTTCTGGGGAACATATTAACATGCTACTCATGTGCCAGATTTACTTATGCATGCCACCATTAACTGACTGTTGAGGACTGTATATATGCTTCACAGCTACTAGCACTTCCATCAGCCACTTTATATGGGACTGCACAACTGTGGGTTGCCAGTACTTTTTAAAACAGTACTATTTGTATAATGCAAGGGTACAACAACATTTCAAACTAAGTGACACAGACACTCTCCAGGTTTTAGACCTTTATTAATGACATTACACACTTTTCCACAGGCTCACTCCTTTATTTGTTATAATGGTGCATATGGAAGACATATTCAAGACATATTATACCTTTATTAATAGGTTAGAACACTCTTTTTCAGACTCACTCACTTATTTTATATGACAGTACCTGCAGAGATAATATTCCAGACATATGTTACCTTTATTAATGGGTTACTACACTCTTTTTTTTTGGCTCTCTGTCTTTTTTATCTGACAGTACATGTAGAAGACTTATTCAGGCCATTATGGCTGTATTATTGGACTATGACACTTTCTTTCATGCTCTCTCCCCTATTTTTTATAACAATACATGCAGAATAATCACTAACCTGCCTGGTGGCGCAGCCTTAGCAGCCTATCTGCATAGGCTTGCTGATTCACAGCACAGTCACCTGCAGCTGTAAAGTAAATTAAGGGATATTGAGACATACTTATCCATTATACAGAATCAATTATCAATTCCTACATACTGCATTCCATGGCTACCTACTCAGTTGTGGGGCATCCTGCATCCCACGGGCCTCCTGTATCCATTGGTTCAGGCGATCTTGCTTCCATCTCTTCAGGTCTGCATGGTGGTGACGGACCTGCTCACCAGTCCGAGGAACACCTGTGACACTGGTGAGGTCATGAGCTAACTGGTTCCAAGCCTCAGCCTTGTACTCCGTCCCTTGGAACTGGCCCTGCAGGAGTCTTGACTCATGATGGTGGACAAGGAGCCAAACCATGTATTTCAACTCCTCAATGCCTCGATGTTGCGCTTGGAAGAGTGTACCCTCTACTGCACCAGCCATTCTAACTGCAGATGTGAGCTACAATCAGTTATGACGAGTATTCCCACCTATGGTGTTTAAATATGCCACATTTCCCGCACTTTTTTGTGATTGGCCGTTTTTGAAAATTCTCGGCTGACTGCAGACCTGCTTAGCAATGGCTAATCTACCATTACTAAGTATATGTATGCTAACAGTGGCTGTTTCTCCTAAGTTGTCATGGCTTAGTGGTTCTGTGCTTTGATTAGGATGCACAGAGTCCTGGGTTCGAACCTTGTCATTCATTTTATTTTCATACTGTCCAGACAGGCTAGAGGGTGTGGCTGTGTTTAAGAAACTTTGCTCTACGTTGCTCCACGTTGCCCTACGGTGCACTAGTTGGCACGGCGTGCATGTCCGCGCAAACAGATTGCGCTGGGTCAAGTGCTATTAAACTATGGGCACCTCTATTGCACTGGGTAAAGTGCTATTAAACTATGGGCACCTCTATTGCACTGGGTAAAGCACTATTAA
Source organism: Protopterus annectens (assembly GCF_019279795.1). Lineage (NCBI taxonomy): Eukaryota > Metazoa > Chordata > Ceratodontiformes > Protopteridae > Protopterus > Protopterus annectens. Next base: position 260,198,759 of record NC_056728.1, read on the forward strand.
ACTATGGGCAACTCTATTGCACTGGGTAAAGCGCTGTTAAACTATGGGCAACTCCATTGCGCTGGGTAAAGCGCTGCTTAACTGCAAACAATTATGTATCAGGATCCTTTAAAAATTTAATATTTTGTTCACTGATACATTGGCTAGTTCACTGATTTTTACTGATATTTTAATCATATGTGTCAGGTATTATTCCATGTACTGATTTGAAACATAAATAAGAAGGGGAGTGGTGGGGCTCGAACCGTGAATGCCTCTACTTTGTGTGAACACTCTACCATTACACTATTGCTATTTAGTGCAATTTGCATAAACATTCTTTCTTATGCTCTTCCTTGTCGGAATTGCTAACTACAGCTAAGCAATGGGCACACCCGCGCACACATGTGCAAATACGGGCAGCTATTTCGGGAATTTAAAAAAATAATAATTTTTTTACTTATCATAACTGTGATGGGGGTTTACAATGTCAGGGAGAGTGGTGTTTGGTGCTAGGACATTTGAGCGGACTCGCTCTTGTGTGCTTTCATTTTCCTTTTACAAACCTTGCTGAGGCGTGGCCGTTTAGACTGATCAGCAGTCGGACACGCCCCCTGCTTTCCTACCCGCTCCGTGTAAGACTTACAGTTAAGTCAGCATGCCCTCATGAATATTCATGGTATGCTGACGTCATACCATTCAACTGCAGCCTCCAAGTAAGACTTATTAAGTCTTACATGGAGGATTCATGAATTCGGGGGGGTGTTTATATCTTCTTCCCTGCTACAAGACAGCTTTGTTTTCCAATTAGTGTCATTAGCTCAATGGGTAGCCCACTAAGCTTTGGTGCTAGAAAGTCAAAAGGCTGTAGGTTCTATTCATACTGCAGGTGATAGGAATTGTTTAAAAGTTGATGACCCTACAGTCTGGCATTTAGGGACGCAGCACTCCTGAAGGTGCTGCCCTTTGAATGAGATGTTAAACTGAAGTCCAATTTGCCTGAGTTTCCAGTAGTTCAAGTAACTGAAAAAGATCCCTTAACACTTATAGAAAAGGGTAGGGGGTCTTTACTTTTATACAAAGGTTACAAAATGAAACAATGCATTTTACATATTTACAAATGTACAAAATAAATATGTAAAAGATATGCAATTACATTTTGAAAGAAATGAACCTTTCACTTTTTCAACTCCCATCTTTTCATCCATAACCAAAATTTTATAGTTATCAGAATGTCCACCAATTTCTACATTTTGTTACATAGCAATTCACCACATCTTGCTTTCTAAAGAAACCAAAAAGAGGCAAACATGTTGGATACATTAGTACATGAAAATTCACCATATACAATCAAATTCATATTTATATGAGGAACTGTTGGACAGCTGCATTGTAGAATTATTTAATCCTAGGATAATTTAAAAAAATGAGACATAGTTTCTTCTACTGAGCATAAATGACACTTTCTTTTGTCAGTCTGATTACATTTTAAAGAATGCTTAAATAGGTAATTTATTTAACAGAGCTTCCATTACAAACCATGCCATTCCGCTATAGTTTTAAATCTATTCATTATATCTGCAATTGCTTTTTTATCTAATATCATAATCTGAAAGCTTATTCCGAGGGCATATGTACAAAAAAATTCCACGATCTGAATATACCATAGTTTCCTGTTTTGAACTGTTTCCTACACTGATAAACTACAATCTTTCATTTTCTTGGCATATTCAAGTAAATTTCTGTCAATGTCTGTGTTTTACCTATCACAGTAAGAGAATTCATATAGCATAATTGTAATATATTAGTGACAGAGTGGTATGTATTAGGCAGCACTGTAAAATGCAGTGTAAGTGTAATGATACAAGATAAATAATAGGATTAATCAATGCTAAGCCAGCTAACACTCTGTTATATAAAATTGTGCTTCTGATATGGTTTAATTTTGAACGACAAATAATGCTGAAATCCATGTCTAACAGAATTTTTAGTAAATATAAATGCACCTACTAGGTATCTTAATTTCCCTAGTATGACAGAATGAATCATGCACATGCAATAATAATTAAAATATTAACAACACACAATTGGATAGGAAGACATCAGACAATATTATATTAGTAGGTACTGGAAAGACTGTGACTTCACACTGTAATTACTTACAATATTGCACTTCATCACTTGCAGTATGATATATTCTGATGATCATATTGCACATGTATAGAGTGGTGACTCACTCCTGACTATTGCACATTCAGGAAGTAATAGTATAAGAAATCAGGCTAACTCTGCCAGTTATTGAACAATTTGTCAGGGTGATTAATATAGATGATACTTCACAGCAAGTGACATATTGATCTGATTATTTGCTGTCATGCCTGACATTCAAGTTCAACAGCCTTATGGATAGAGGGAAGAAGCTCCTGTTCAGTCTAGATGTTTTGCAGTCTAAGCTGTGGTACCACCTGCTTGAGGAAAGGCTGAAGTACATGCCATGGGCAAGATGAGAAGATCATTCATTATCTTCCTAGCCCTTCCCACACACCAAGTCTTATGTAGCTCATCCATGGATGGGAGCAAGGAACCAATGACTTTTTCTGCTGTCATCACCACCCTCAGGAGAGCCTTGCGGTCAGATGCTTTGCAGTTACCATACCAAGCTATGATGTTATTTGAGAGGATGTTCTCGATGGTCCCCCTTAAAAGGCATTGAGGGTGGACTGAGACAGGTTTTCCTTCCTCAGTTTTCGTAGGAAGTGTATACATTGTTGTCACTGTGTGGCTAATATGAGTCGACCATGATAGATCATCTGAGATGTTCACCCCCAGTAACTTGGTGTTTTTGCCTCTTTCCACTGCCACCCCCTTAATTTCCAGAGATTGATGCATCTTTTGAGTCCTCCTCAAGTTCACTATTAATTCTTTGGTCTTGCTTACATTTAAGGCCAGATTGTTGCTGTCGCACCAGCCTATCAGATGCTCCACTTCATCCCTGTAGGCTGTTTCCTCACCATTTCTGACATGACCTACGACAGTGGTATCATCCGCAAACTTGATGATTTTGTTGGATTCATGCTTGGCCATGCAGTCTATAAATTCCATCAACAAGGTAAACAGCAGAGGACTCAGGACACAGCCCTGAGGGACACCCATGCTCAGTGTAATAGTGATTGAACTGTTATTTCTGTTATAAATCATCCTCCTGCCTATTGTAAGTTTTATAATGTATAGTACAGCTTTGCACTGTGATTTAACAGTATCTCATCCCTCAAACATTACACTTCACACTTTAACTTCTTTCATTGTAAAGTAAATTCCACTTATTTTTTACACCATATTCCAAATACTTACCTGTACTCAAAGTTAGACACATTTTTATTTAGGGTTTTTATTAAGTCTTGCAGTATATGTTTGGGCCAAATCTTATTTCTTACTATAATTACCAGATCATTAGTTTAATTAAAAAATAGGTCGATGCACCTCATTTTGAAAGTGAACTCATGCAGCAAGCATGTTGTTGGTCAGGTCTGTTATTAATGCATTCATGACTAGGCAAAAGCAAACACAGCTGATTGGGAATCCTGGTTTAACCCCTTTGTGCACCTTACTACTGTTTCAAAGCCAGCAGTTCAGCAAATTTGTACCCAGAAATTATCACAGACCTCATTCAAGATTGTTGTAATTTTCTTTAGTATTTTATAAGAAGATAGAATATTCCATAACTTGGTGTGTCTAATATTATCATAATCTTTTTTAATGTCACAAGCAAGTAATTTTACTAGTTTTCCCAACCTGATACCTTCCACCAGTTATCTGATTAAAACTAACATTTATTTAATATTATTTAATATGTTTTCTTTAATACCATGCATACTTTCTTGCAGTAATTCTAACAATATTTTTTCAAATCTATGTTAGTATAAAGCCATCAGAATTTATAGTCATCACTGCGGATCCTCATTTTTCAAATACGTTTTATCATTCCATCACATACTATTTTATGAACTAAATCAGTATCATGCCTTTCATTCATTACACTTACAAAAAACTGCCCTTTCCTTGTCTCCCATGAGTTTCTAAAAACATATCCTAGGACATCTATTCCTGGAACAGAATTTTTTTTTTTTTGTTTACCTCTAGCAATATATTTGTTTAAGCCTGATAGAGATATTCCTTTATCTAATAGTGTTGCTGTATCTATCAGAAATGGCATGCCAGAAAAGGCATTGCTCAGTCCCTTCTCATTCCTACATGACTTTACATTGCTCCCATCTTAATTAACCTACAATTCTTTCATTTCTAATTCCTGGAACAGTGCTATAATAAAGCAGCAAATTTGCCACCAATCATCATTAAAGGACACATCACTGGCCTAAACTCATCTACTATGCAAACAAATGCCCTAGTTTGAAAAATATTCTCCAGCTTTATAACTGAAATAGCTGAGATCCACTTACAAAATGTTATCAGCTGTTACAAAAGCTAACAACTTACCTTGTGACTCTGCACTCTTCTTTCCTGGCCAAAATTTCAAACTTTTCTTTCTCTCACTCTAAGAAAGATAGTAAGTATCAACTCTTTTAAGGCACAAACAACAGAATACCTAAATTACCATGGCTCTGTACATACACAAATGGATGATATCATGCCCCTTACTTTTTTTTTTCCAAGCATTACACCCTTAGTTATTGGTTCAAGATCTCCTCCCTGTCCTGTACATCTCCCTCTTCTTCCTTCTACATATCCTAAAATATTCCTAAAACTTTCTTTCTCTCCTCTTAATAGTAATCCTCCATTCACCTTTCTCTCTTTCTACCAAGTTAATTTCCAAATATGTTTCATAGCTGCTTAGTTACTGTGACTATTAATTAATGATGTATATTTTTGATTATTTGTATACCTATATTGATTACTTGTATATATCTTTCTTTACTATGTTCTTTATGTTTTTTTTTCTGGAGATTTTCTCCACAGGAAAACAAAAACTTCATAGCTTATTACATAAGGCTGCTTGAAATTAATGATATTCTGTTTAAAATTTGTTTATTTGTTGGTTACCTGCATACCTGTTTTTACTTTGTATGTCTGTGAGTTGGCTTACAGCATTAAGGAGTTGTTAACAAACTGGGTCCAGTGGTGCAAGGTTTGATTCCCTCAGCTTCCACTGACTAACTTTTTGACTTTGAGCAAATCACTAAACAAAACTCTGCTCTTGGGCTGAGTCTGAAAAAGGTCCATGGTGATCAGTGTTCTACCCCCAAAAACAAATACAAAGACATTCCCCCAGATTCAGCAAACATCTGTGCAGGAATAACTTATTACTGGAAGGAAGGGACCATTAGTGTGCAGCACGGCATAACACCATGCATATGTATGAAGGCGCACTGCAGTGCTGCAATACATACCCATTGACATGTATGAGCGTAGGAGGCATGTTTGAGAGCAGTGCTCTCACAATACACACACCCCCCCGCACACCAGAATTGCTGTATGGCAATTTAAAATTAGCGAGATTGCTCGTTACACCTCTCAACCCGTTAGACTAAGAAATTTGGATAAAGCCATTAGGGACAACTCTGAAATATTGCCATTACAAACATAGAGACTTTATAGAGTAACAGGTTTAGCATTAGCATGACTTTTCTAAAGGATATAAAGTATAAAACGCAAATGTCTGTCATTACTGTCAAACTTCAATCTTTAATGATGTGCCAGAGAGCCACAAGTTTATGAAAAGTGGATCAAGCATGTAATGCAAATATCCGGACATACTGTGGAAAGATATATGTCATCAATGTTTGCAAAGCACAGTCCCCAACAAATAAATCTGTTTTTTTTTTTCATATCTGCAATAAAGCTTAAACATAGCTGTGCGGGTGTGCCCATTACTTAGCTATTCTTAGCCCAGCTGAAACGGTACAATAAGTTAAATAGCAATAGACATCCAACATAAATATTAATGCAATAGTGTAGCAATTAGAGTGTATGCCTTGCATGTAGCCATTCACAGTTTGTGCCTCACCAAAGCCATTTCCATTTTGTATATAAAATCATTACAATTTTAATTTATTTGTGTATTTATGTAGGAAGTAACTTATATTTCTCAACAAGAGTAATGTATTAGGCCCAGATGTGAGGTGTCAGTGTAATTTTTATTTTTATTTTATTTATTTATTTATTTAACATTTGTTGACCGGGAAAGTCCGACTAGGTTCCACAGATCCTGTTTTCAGCAGAGGCCCGGGGAGAAATGCTCCAGAAGCATGTCTTTAGAATGTGGGAGGAAACCGGAGTACCCGGAGGAAACCCACGCGAACGCAGGGAAAACATGCAAACTCTGCACAGAAGGCACCCCAGCCGGGAATCGAACCAGAGAACCTCTTGTTGTGAGGCGACAGCATTAACCGCTGCACCACTGCGTTAACCAATAAAGTTGTGAAACCCCATATAAACACAAGTGCCCCATACAGTATAGTCACACAAGAATAAATGTAATGAAAGCACATTGGGGGATGTTAGGGAAGGTAAACAAATTTATAATATGTCAGGAATGATGAATCAATCCCATACAGGTGATAGACCATAAAATAAAACATAAGCAATGCTAAGCATTGCACAGCTATGCTGACCAGGTGTAAGCATTGTGTAAATATAAATGCTAAGCAATGAGTAGCCCAGCTAAGTGGATTTTCCCATTGGCAAGCAGTGTTGATCCTTCCTCTTTAAGCACTGCCAACCTTAGCTAAGCAGGTTTGCCCATAGCTTAGCTTAGCTCAGCATATTCAAAACCATCCAAACACACCAAAGGGTAGGAAATCAGCCGTATTTAAACCTCACAGGTGGGAATACAGCTCATAACTGGTTGTAGCTCTCCACTGTAGGCAGTATGGCAGGTGTTGGAGAGGGACTGCGCTTTCTGGCACAGCGCTGGGGCATATAGGAATCCAAGGTCATGGTAGGACTTCTTGTAAAAAAATGACGTGAGACTGCTGCAGGACCAGTACCAGGGCTCCCAATACAAAGCAGAAGCCTGGCAAAGTCTTGCCCACAATCTCACCAGTGCCACTGGTATCCCTTGGCCTGGTGAGCAGGTCTGGCATCACTATGCAAACTTGAAGTGGAGGAAGAGGGAGCACTTGTTACAGTGGGTCCAAGAAGCAAGACAGAGGGGTGATGTCCCAGCAGTGTGTAAGTATTCATAGCAATAACTGTTCAACAAAGTCCAGTCTGTGTATGTTATAGATAGGTATGCATAAATGGTTCTCTATCTTCATTACAGCTCCAGCTGAGTGGGTTGCAAACCAGGAAGCCCATGCCAACAGGTTGCAAAGGCTGCGTCGCGAGGCTGATGAGTAACAATCTAGCTTGCAATATTCATACCAAATAAATATAAAGGAGAAGAATGTCACCTGGCATTATTAAAATGGGTATGGTTTCTACTGAATAAAGCAGACAGTATTACAGTAATAGTCTCATATAGGTCATATATTAATAAAACTGTAACTGCCTGTGTATAAAATTCTAAACCCTGGACTGGTTGTGCTTACTCTGGTATGGTATGATTTGAAATGTGCATAGGTTACGCATAGCAACTATAGCTCTGAAAGCATTAAACAATCAAGTCTAATCTGACAAAGTTAGTGCCTCTATGACACATGAGATAAACTGACACTACAAATGTCATGCACCAAGATTTGATATCTGAATAGTAATGTTGTGTTAACCACTGTTTTCCACACTGTGCTATGTGAACAGGTATGTATAGGAATGTATGTATATGAATGTTGTAATTACAAGGTCAGATTGTACAACAAAGAGAGAATGAGAAAGAAATCTTTCAAAGAAAAAACACCAATTTTACAATAGTTCCCTCTGATGACACACACACTTGATATAGTTTTAGCAGAAACAGCCACGGTTCAAATCCCAGGAGTGGTAGTAAGCTGTATGCATAATTTCAACTAGGATTTTGTGAAAATGTGTAGAAACAGTCAGGTAGTATTAACAAACATTCCCTCCACAGGTCTTCCAGGTAGGAGAAGGTATAAAGTAGCTATAAGAAGGCTGTAGTTATACTGTGTCCAACACCCATGGCCCAACCCCAAGGCTGCAAATGATAGCAAGATAAGTACATATACCAAGTGGTCTCCCCCAAGAAATATTCAAAAGTGTCATGCTGTCACAGCTACTTGTCTCTGCTAACAACAACCAGGGTGACTGATAGAAATCAAGGCCGAGTGTGTCAGTTGCACACACACACACACACACACACACACACACACACACACACACACACACACACACACACACACACAGTATAAGTGCACATGTGCAACCATGACTATGTGACTATGGGTAGAAACAGTCATGCAGTATTAACAAATATTCCCTCCACAGGTCTTCCAGGTAAGAGAAAGTATAAAGTAGCTATACGAAGGCTGTAATTACACTGTGTACAAACACGCCACTGCCCAGCACAAGGCCATAGTTGTAATAATACCTGTAGAGTAATGAGTAGAGCAATGATCATTAAACCTGTGACCACTGCAAGAATCTACATTTGTTAACTGACATCTCACCCCCCCAACTTATCTTCACCAATAATCTAAACACATAAATGAATTGGGTATGTTTCCCACCAAATCTACTGTTGGGACATGTGTCCTGTAGTTCTAAATACATTGAAATTTATTCTAATTAATGTTGCCTGTTCAAATGATATCATTGGTGGCCTGTTGCTATCAATGTAACCTGCATGCTGGTGTAATGCCCACTGTGGTTCCATATATGCATGTGTTCTGTTTGCTATGCAAATGTTCCAAATCTGTTATATTGGGTTAATGGGAATACTCATGCATGCTGTTATAACTAATCCTGGAATGTGTTTACCATTACTAACCAATATATGTTCTAAAACTGCAACACCATAACATGTCAGGGAAGGGCAATCCCAGCAAATCTGCCTCTCCTGCCTCATCTAGCCATGGCACTGGGCCCCAGCATGTTTGGGACCCATCACAGGACCTCCTCGTCTACAGGTCCTGCACCACCTTTGGGTAGAACTGCCTCAGGGGATGGGGCCTGGCCCCTGGGCGTGGGAGCAGACAGGATCCTGTCACCGAATCCAGGTCCAGAGTCTGGTGCGTAGCGAGCACAGCATGGAATTGGTAGATCTGTTATGCCAGCTTGAGAGCTGCATGGCATATTTAGAGGGTCAGCCTGCCCCTCCTGCTCAGTCCTCAGGACAGCTGGGTCTATATTATATGTTCGAAGTTTGAAAACTTCGAACATTACATAATCAAATTTAAATGTTTGAAGTTTCAAACATTGAACATATAATTAAAAAAAAAAAACAAACGGAACTTACCTGACTAGTGTAGGCAGGGGGGCAAGCCCCCCTGCATCCCCCACACCCCCCACTCTTTAAATATATCAACTCCAAGACCACACTACAGTGCAGTAAGAGACACACAGTAGTCCGGTCTCAGAGTTAGTATATTTAAAGAGCAGGGGGTGTGGGGGTGCAGGGTTGCATGCCCCCCTGCCTACAGCCATTTGTTTTGGGTTTGGGGTTGTTGTTTTGTTTTTTACATATGTTCAAAGTTTTATAACTTCAAACATTTAAATTCGATATTTTCACGTTTGAAGTTTTAAAACTTCAAATATATGATATAGACTCGCACAGCCACCTTTGGGGCTGTGAAGGTGCAATGGTAACTGCCCATGGGTGAGGATCTCAGTCCCACTGTTTCCATTTGGGGGCTTGTGGGCTTCCAATTACCAAACATCCCTCCCTGTCCAAGGTGTTTACCCCCCACATGTGTTATATACCACCCCTGTATGCTGTCTTGTCTGACTTCCTACCCAACTTACCTCCCCAAATATACCTACTAACCTTCCCTAACATCCCACTCTCACCTTAAAAAAAATAAAAGGGGCAATCTGTTCCCAAAAAAAAAAATGTCGCCCCATACATAGCTGTCCATTTCACACATGTGTCCACTGGACACGTAATCTTCTCTGATTGGCTTCACAACACATTATTGTTGTCCTCACCCCTCTCTTTCAAGGGTTTCAGTGCCCAGATTTAACCCCAAATTCAATATATATATATATATATATATATATATATATATACACAGCTGTTGCTCTACAAGAAATGGACAGCTATGGACCTTCCCTACACCCAGCTTGCACATCCTTAGCTATCTGTCATATTGTTTTACCCTCTTTGTGCCCCCTTTTTTGCCACTTTCCTATCACCCCTTTTTTGTTTTCTTTTAAAGAAATTAGCATGAGGGTAAGTGGGAGAAAGCAGTAGTAAGTGGGACTAAGCCTGTTTGCACGGTGCTAAGTGATGCCTACACAGATTAAGCACTTTTAAGGCTAATTATCTGTAAGCATATTTAACCAGAAGTTAGGAAGGGAGGGACCAGCTAGCCACAGGTGGGGGTCAAGCCATCCAGCCCCCACTGACGCATGCTGAGGAGCTCCTTACCAACCTTGGGGCACCTGCTCACCAGACAAGCCATCAAGGTGAAGACAGCATTGTGGAGGTGGGTGCCACCCACACAATGGACAAGAAGCGTGCAGGTAAGGCCACAGTCCACATTACTAGAACACTGTTGCTTATCCATTTTTATATTTAAAGTATCTACATGCATATGTCAGATAAGATAGTCTGTTGCTGGAGTGTAATAATGCACAGATGTGCATAATCCTTAGTATTGGGTTTTGTACTGTTGATGTGCTGAAATGCTGCTTCCACCCTGTACAAATGCTACAGGTGTGGCTACTGACATTACTTCTCTCACACAACTATTTGGGTCCCTCTGGTATACAACTGGGACAGCAGCCTGTAGCTGGTGAGTATGGACTTGTTTTGTTCAGGTTTACCAATACACTGATCATGTTAAGGCCATGCTTTTGCCATGCACACATTTAACACACCTACCCATACTGCATGCTGTACATGTTTATTTTGTTGGTGTTAACTACACTGCATCACAGTGGTCACCATGGTGGCATATCTGAAGGGTATGTAAGATTCCTGCAGCATGCGTCACAATCTGTCAGTGCAAGATGTGTGGACAGGGATAAACAAAATGGTGGAACAAATGACCTACAGTAGGGATGTGTATTAAGCATTACCCTTATACAGTGGATACAACAGTATATACACCACTATTACAATGGCAACTGTTCCTGATATATTCAGTGGCAGACCACAATAACACATTCCAATATTTTACAACCTGTAATGTGATCCTAACATGAGCAATGAATGTGCAATATGGAATCCTATGTTAGGACAACAAATATGGGGAATACAAACCTTACAAAACACTGAAAGCATGTGTGTGCACACACTCCAAATAACATATTCTTTACGCAGCTTGTGATGCACTAAAAGCATTCACTCTTCCTGAGTACACAACTGCCATCAAGTACAGGGCCTCAATGTCACACCAAGTAATGGTCTGCTGTCCAAGAATAATGTCCATGACATTTTTCCAGTCGCCTACAACAGAAGCAGCCATGGCTTGCACACATCTTGCAAACCAGGAAATGGATCCCATATCTGAAAGATAGCAGTCAGGAGTGGGAAAAGTAACCTTACCTCACCATTGCATATACCATGGCAAACAGTGCAGACAGCCATCTATGGGTGTATGAGATATGGGGCAAAAGTAATGTAGAAAATAAACAGATGCCCATCCAAAAGAGATGACAAAACATGTTGTAAACTGGTCATGGAAGCTGCCCAGAGGCATGCAGCAACACTGAGGGAGTTTCAGGAATGTCTAGCAAGTGCTGCCTGTGCAGTATCTGAGTTGACAATCGCCTGGATTCTGCACAAGTGTGGCCTATGGGTTAGGGTAATCAGGCGGAAGATTTGTCCCACATGAAACATCATCCAGGGCTCTGTACAGGTAGCATAAGCATAACGTCAAGTCTCCCAAAGGCATGTGTTGCAATGTGTAATGGTGTCATGAGACTAAGGCTCAAACCTACAGACAGTATTCATAAAGATATGTGTGGTGCACAAGGAATACCTCACTACACCCCAAGGGCACCATCCCCAACTTTTATCTTGCTGGTGCCAGTGTACATCTTTAGCGTTGCTGTTCATTAGCTGGAACTAGGCCGGTAGACATGGTGGTTGGAATTTGGAACACTGCAAAATAGCACTCATGTGTGGCCCATAGTTGCCAGGCATCTGCAATAAGGCTGAGGATGAAAAGAGGTGTCAGCTTGAAACACAACAGTGAAGTGAAGCATACATCCAAAGCTAGCTATGAATGGCTGTATTTCAATGCAGTCAAGGTTATGAATTGTGCCAGACATAACCCAGACTCTACAGCAATAGTGAAGACACTGTGTGACCTCCAAGGGCTGTGCACATGAGCTGACCTTGCAATCTGGCAGAGTTGGGAGACCTCTGTAGGGCAGACAGACCAAATAAGTCCAAGTAAAGATGGGTCATGCTAGTATACCCCTTCCAGGAATAGTGACTGCTATAGTTCACTTAACAGGTGCTTCAACAAACCATTGTGTTAAGGGTGTGCACACTTATTCAACCCACATATTGTATGCATCTCATTCAGCATCTCCACAACTAACACATTTGTTTAATACTGCATTGGATTGCACAGGTCATATGTTACATACCAAGCGTGTGTAATGTTAACAAATGCAATATTGTGGCCCCATTGCATATCATAGAAGAGGCTGGCATGTCAACAAGGGTGTGTACACTCCTCATATCCACATTAAGCTTTGAAGGTTGTTGGTGTAACTGGATTTTATTGAACATACATGCACTGCTGATGACAAGATCTGCAAATCAAAGGTCAGGTATAAATTATTGACATCAGTGCTCATATCATCCCAGTTATGTGTCAGACAAACACATAGGGGCTGTGAGCAACAGAACAAACATAACTGTCAGACACCTACACATTCAGCAATGGTCTGTACATCTGAGAGGTATGGTGCAAAGTACATGCCAGTGTGCTGTACAGGTGCACAGCAATAATCTACATGGGTGCAGTGTGTCCGGGGGAAGGGGCATCACCTACTAACACAACACATGCATCACAGAGATGTATGATGTTGGTAACAAGGATTATGAATGGCTGCAGTGCATGCTGTTGAGTGCCATATGTCATGCATGTCGACTGTTGGGTAATGAGAGGTCTGTGTAATATCTTTGTGCCACCTCACCTGAAAGTGTGTGTGTGTGTGTGTGTGTGTGTGTGTGTGTGTGTGTGTGTGTGTGTGTGTGTGTGTGTGTAGAAGTAAACCTTAATGTACAGGTCTTAATATACATTTCTTATCTGTCCCTCACAGGTGGCGAGGTGGGTCAGGCTCCCTCCTGCAAGTAAACTGATATTAGTGTCCATATAGACTCTGACAATGATGATAGGCATAGTGAGGCACAGGCAGGGTTGTCAGGGGCTGAATCTGTGCCATTGGTTGGCCTCCCACTTTTATCCACCCCATCCCCACACACAGTCACAATGCCCACACATACCCCATCACCAGTGGCCATTGATGACGGACAGTTCGCGGGTGGTGGCATGAGACAGGAAAGTGTGGTGACTATGGCAAGTGTGTCTGTACACAGCAGCCATAGCCAGATGAACGGTGATGTCCCACACAGACAGATGTACAGGGGTGCTCATAGGAGGGCTGCTGGCCATCATGCCCCTGGCAGAAGTGCCACAGCAGGTATCACCAGACGCATGTTTTGGACCATCATGGAGGCACAGGCATGTATGGAAAGTTACACCAGAGATAGCACGAGGCTCCAGAGGGTTACACCTCCTGCTGTATGTGACTACATCCGTGAACATGCAGATGCCCACCATTATTTTGCAGAGGTCATGGATAGACAGTTGGGTGAGATGGTGGGAATCCTCAACTGTGCTGTGTCTGTGGTAGAGCATGTGGTGGGAGTGGGGCATCGGCCACATGGACATAGGTCAGCAACACTGATAGGTGGACGTCTATGTGGACATGCAACATCTCACGGCTGCTCCCGTAGTGGCAGTACCAGCACCAACACTGCAGGGAGGGAGCTGTCCACACTGCAACATAGCAGGCCACGTGCATGTGGTCCTGACTGGTCCCAACAGGCATGCAGATCCAGCAGACAATTGTTATCATCAGGGGGGAGTATATCTTGGCTTCTGCCTGGTGGTGCCCATGCAATCCCTGGCAAGTGCAGTTCCTGTGTCCATGGCCAGACACAGTGAACTGTACATCCTGCCATGTACAGTCCATAGCTGTCCAACATACCCCCTGTATGGGGCAGCCACATGGCAGAACTGTGTGCATACACACACACACACACACACACACACACACACACACACACACACACACACACACACACACACACACACAAACACATCACCAACACAGCTAGAGCACCTCCATACCTACACACATTTCACGTCTGCACAGGCCAGTTAATAAAGAACCCCCTAAACTACACACATGATGTCAACCAAATGACTCAGCCTAGGCCTCTGGCAAACCCACACCGCACCCTGTGCATATGATGATATCTGTGCCACATCCGTGTCATCCATACTATCTATGCAGAGACATGCTAAGGGTGATGCACAGGGTGAATGCCCTAAAGTTTAGCAATGTAATGCTGTTTAACTTGTTGTCAGCTAGAATGTTTAATGTTTACATGTCTGGTGTGTAGCTGTCCAGACATGATGCATTATAGCTGTTATTAATACTGACTGATTGTGATCTCCATAATGAATTCTGTTTATGTTCTAGGTGTCTGTGTGTCAGGAGGATGTTGGTCTGCTGTCCTTTCCTACTAGGTGGTGTGGCACTATGGTAACACATTGACTGTGTCATATCCCAGGTACAGCTGAACACAAGTAACAGGTTTGCATAACAGTTACTGCATGTACTACATGGCTGAAAGGTCTGAGAGGTGTACACAGGTGCGTGCATGGTGGCTGATGTAAGCAGCTCTTCTACAGTGGACAATGATTAGTGTACTGGGTGGCACACACCAAATGTGTGAATAATACACACACAGAGGCTTTTACATTTATGCAATATACAGAGAATACTGTTCACATGGATGTACTTCATTTTGCAGAGAACTCATTTTGGCCTATGTAATTCCACCAGGAGCAAATTCCCAAAACATCACATCAGTAAATAATCAGTCTGCCAAATTTAATTTAATTGAAAATGGCACTGGCAGGGTATATGTCCTTTTCCCCAATGTACTGCAATCTTGGAGTTGGTAAACATAGATGTGCTGGTGTGGGGGGCACAGCCTCCCACTTTAGAGGGTGTGGGTGGCGTAGAGCCACACATAGTGTGATTAACAACTACTTAACCTCTTAACATAAACTGTACAGTATAACAGCACACTAAGCAGGGGAATACACACAACAATAACCCCAATGTGGGTGGCTGTGCCCACAATAATCACACGCAACTATATATGCCAACTCCAGTATCGATGTACAGCTGTACAGTGCGGAAGAGGGCATTTACACATCCACTACTAGTTTTGATGGAATGAATTTCCACAAGATGATTGCTTTGAAATGTTACCTTTTGCCAGTTAGTTCTCAGACAAATGATCTCCTAGGAAATATATTTTCTGTAAACTGAAGTAGATCCCTTCACATGCACACACACTTACTTGGCAACACTGAGATTAGAACCCCTACCTAGGTACTTATTGCTACTAATGTGTTTGGCCTTAATTGCACACACCACAGAATTTGTAGGGTGAGGTCTGTCCTGAGTTTCCTGTAAAGTGAACAACATCACCAGGCCTTGCACAGTATGGTAATGGGGAATGTACTGTGTGTTAATGAACAATACATAGTATAAGATACTGTAATATATACACATTGACAAACACATACAGTCATAGACAAATTTGACAGACCTAGGTTTAGCAGTGCTGACTACCTTGTCAGTGAGTTCATACTGTTACAGAGTTTTTGCACACAGCACATGCATCATTGGACTGAAGAGTGTCATCAGTTGTCTGTATGGTTGATGGTGACAGTGATACTCATACAGTGGACCTTGGGACATCTACTGGGGGTACCATGGTGTAAATACAGTATACCCAGCACCCCCACCCCACATTGGCTATTGTACTCACTGAAACCCATGATAATGCTCTGACATACCCACAACCACACATTTACCAGGACTGCAATAAAAACCCTTGTCTATCTAATTATTGCTACTACAGGGATATGCATTTATTGCACGTGCCACAGGGATAGTAGGGTGAGGGTTTTGTCATGGCTCTCCTAATGTCAGCAACATCACCATCTCTTATAATGTATGGCAAGGTTTAGTGTATGTGGAGAATGTGGCCTCAGAATGCTGTATCCTACAAATATCCACACTCACACACAATTGCACACACATACTTCACATTTGCCAGGACTCAGAGGGTAACCCACGCCTATCTACCCATCTGTAGAACAGAGTTATGCTGGTACTGCAAGCTCCAGTTAGCCCATAGGGTGAAGAGTGTCACAAGGTACATTTAATGTGAATTGCAGCAGCAGCTCTTTATAAGTATAGCAGTGGGGGTGTAGTGGGTGAGAAGACCCTCAGAGTATTTTCAACTACAAGTTTACAAGCACACAAACACTGTTATACTCAGGAATGCACACAGACACATTTGTCGGTACTGAGGTCCATAGGTGCAGATGTTCCTAGGTGTGTACCAGGCTAATGTCCATGGAGAGATGAGAAGAGTAGGGCATGTGAGTACACTGGTATCAAGCCACCTGACATTTGTTAGTAGGCCACTTGTCAAGTAATGCCACTTGAGTGATCCTCAGGGTGACAGTTACATTCAACATCCACTCATCTGGTTTTCTCTTGAAGAGGGCCAATGAGATGTTCCAATTGACATGTATGGAATATATATTGCATAACATGGCCAGTGTCTAGAATATGGACTTGTACCCAAACATGTTCTGTTGAATGTGGTAGTCTGGTTGAGGTATCTATGACATGTGGTGCATACAAATTGGTGTTTCCTAGCTGTGGCATTCATAACACAGCTGGGCAGACATGTCAGTGTCAGTCAATCAGAGATTGCCTGTAAGCAGCCAGGATGAATACCTGACATCTGCACATGTGTACAGAGGACAGACAGAAAGTAGATAGCCAACAGGTTATGCATTAGGATGAATGTTTTGAAAGATAGATGTCTAAACCAGATAGGTATGCCATTAATACATGACAGCAGTCCTCAATGACATGTCCTAAAAACATAGTAGTCTACAGTTAATATCAACATATCAGATCAATATCTAAAAGAGATACATAAAAACATACAGCTCAAACACCAAGAGCATGATAGTCAGAAATCAGAGCCCAACTTTGCATGCAGGGGTGTATGGTTTCAGTACTACAATCTGCAATCAACTATTACTTAGAAAAGCACTGTTAAAAGTAGTAACGTAATGATACAATACATGCAAGTGTGACTGCATATGACCTGGGATACTACCCAAGTATGAAACACATGCACAGAGAAAAGATTGTGGTACTAGCCCTGTATACTCAGGTATCCCATACAGTATACTCACACCCCTTGCTACTGTAATGACAGCATATAGAAGCATGTTATGTATATGGAATTAAATACACTTATTAAAGATGTCATTATCCTGCTATTTGATCAGACTGGAATGTGATCACTGGTTACCAGGGCTGGGCTAGGCTTAGCAGGTTTAGGCATTGCTTAAATGTAAGTGCTAAGTAGATTTGCGCAATGGTAAGCGAAGCCTACATGGTGTAAGTGTGTATTTGATTGTACATTAGCGGTGCCTACTGTCGTGCAAGCCCGCGCAAACCCCTTTAAAGGCACCTTAAAGCACCTTAATCACCCTGTCTCCATTGGCCCTTGTTCTGCCCAGTAACAAAATAAATAGCCCATGCAGGCCTTGAACCCAGGACACAGTACATTATTGTCACAGCACTAAACCACTAAGCCATCTGACCTGCACAAATGGCCATTGTTTTTCAACTATATCATTCAGTACATGTACTGAATAGTAGTGAACAACTGCTTTGACTACTACCATTGTTTACTACTTGTTAGTGAAAATAGTGTGGAATCAGTCATGTTTTTATATCTAAATATACACATATCAGATAAATATGGTGAAATATATCTGAGAAGGAATATATAACACTCATGTATACACATAAAAAGAATAACTATATATATATATATATATATATATATATATACACACACACACACACACACATGTATATGTATGTATATATATATATATATATATATATATATATATACTCATGCACACACACACACACACACACACACACACATATATATATATATATATATATATATATATATATATATATATATATGTAAAACATATGCCCATAACATGTAGTGGAGTCATACCGCAGCAGCATAACTTTCAACCTCTTAGTGCAAGGGAATGCAATGTAAGTACTGCAGATATAAATGTACAATGTTGCTACAGTAACAGGGGTTGTGTCAACATACATGTTCTGAAGTAAGACTCTTCTGATACTGGCATGTACGCCATCAGATACTGACAGACATCATAAAATCATCATAGGGAAGTACCAGACAAATCACAGTAATGATCCTGTGGAATACAACAGAAATATGAGCAATAAACATGGACAATCTGAAACAATCTGGTCAGTTGAGAGGTATACACAGAACTATTTAGTGCAAGAAATGTGGACCAAGCCTGACAAAGGGGATGTTTAAAACCAAGAAAATGGGATATATCACAAATACTGGAGTAGATAAGCTCACACAGTTGATGCATTCATGCCCTCCTGTCTGTCCTAACACATATTAACTGGAGGAGCAGAAGTCCCACGCCCACATACTTCCCACTAGTTAGTGACGTACATCTTCACAGCATCCCACTGCTTTGTCAGAAATACACAACACGTATGGTGGCCAGGCAACAATGCATCTGACAAATATCTGGACATAACATCACACTAGGATAAATACACTGAGCTGCTAAGCATGTCACCAAGCACTGTCTAAACTACAGGCAGACTGCCACAAAACTAACACAATTTTCCTATGGGGGAATACATATGTAATTGCAAATATAGCAGGCAGTACAATCATGTAACAGCATGAAGTAACAGACACCAGTGTGAAAGTGCATACCCACAACCAATCTCAACACAGTTACAATCACATAATGGTAAGCCTAATTAATAGTACAGTATATGGACTGTATGAACAAAACCCATCATCATATTTGCCACTCACACACTAACCCTACATATACTGCCCCAATTCACAGTGTAGTCTGATGCCTGACTATGGTATGGGACATGGCTCAGTCTGGCCCTCCAATCATATAAGCTGACAGGATACCAGAAACTGGAGCAGCATGCAACAACAGATAGAACAAGACCAAGACCACTGACATCTACCCTAGTCTGTACACAGACCAAATAACATATTCACAATACACTGCTATACAATACTGACACTCTGTTAACAATCACCATAAATACACAGACCTCACTGCTGTACAGACTACAACATAATGTCCAGGTTTTGTCCTCAAATATAAGGCCTCCTATACATAACATGTCTGGCATGCTGATATATCACTGGCTTGATATCAGGAATGTTGTCAGTAAATAATGATATACTGTACATATCCACCTCTTACTGCATAACATATGGACAAAGGGTAACAGACTTGGGTGACAGAGGCACAAACACTGAGCCAATATTGACATATTGCTGTTATAAACTGAGAAAACTGCTGGTGTAACAGGGTTTGTTGTAACATATCTCTTCTAAGGGATATGAAGACACTAACACACATGGATGTTACCATTTACTGACTGCAATCATCAGAGTATGCTACTGCATTTATAAAGACAGAAAATGTTTGAGTAACAAACCAAATCTAAGACTGCAAACTCTGGCCAGTCTGCAGATAGCCCTACAGGTGAGAGTTTTCTCAACTACATAACACTGTCATGCCAGACTTTAAATCATACAGAATAGCCATATACACACAAACCCTGTTAAACCAACATTACTTCAAATGTAGAACAGCAATACTTACATTCTGTCCCTATGTCTGAACATCCCCCTCCAGTTTGTTGGCCTGTCTCCACAGTGTTTGTTGTAAGAGGTATTTCCAACTACCCTCTGTGATGCTGTTTGTCAGACACCCACATGAAGTCCTGCTCACAGTGAAGGAAAAGGCCAATACCCACATGAAGTGTTTAGTTATAGGAGTGTGTTTCCATGCAATTGGCTATGGGAATGATACCACAGCTATTCCACATGCATTTAACAAGTGGGAGACTCCAATCCGTGCAGAGGCCATCAGTTGATCATTAGCATTACCTACAAGAGTCAAGCTGCTGCCTATGCAAAGCAGATTTATTTTTCTACATCTACCAAAGAGGGAGAGAGACAGAGACAGAGAGAAAGGAAGGAAGAAAGGAAGAAAGAAAGAAAGAAAGAAAGAAAGAAAGAAAGAAAGAAAGAAAGAAAGAAAGAAAGAAAGAAAGAAAGAAAGAAAGAAAGAAAGAAAGAAAGAAAGAAAGAAAGAAAGAAAGAAAGAAAGAAAGAAAGAAAGAGACAAGCGTGTTTGTGTATGATCCATGGGTGGAGAGTGGTCTCTTAGTATTATAAGGGTTGCCTATATTGTTCACTTATCCATAGTGTCACACATTCATTGCACATGGCAGGAGACATTTACTGCTGTGGGTTGTTTACACCAACCTCTATGCTGTTTAACAACTATTGGCCTTGTAATGTGGACATTGGGACATATAGGTTGTCAATATAATAATGCAGCAAAACCCACCCTGCAATGGATCCTGTTATTACACAAGCATACCAATACCTACGCAGGATACTGATGACACACACACACAGACACACACAGTGTTATTCATTTATCACACACACCACATAACTTATATGTTGTACAGCTGCCCAAAGGAATCTTTGAAGGTGAGTGACACCAGCAGCAGTGCTAAAGGAGGGGTAAGGGAAGTGTAGTAAGTGTGAATGTCCACAAAATCGGGTGTTAACAAACACACACACGTTCACAGTTGCCAGGACCAGGATTGGAACTCCTACCGGACTAGCTTGCTACACTATGGTATTATGCAGTGACTGCAAGCACCACAGAGCTTATATGTTGGAAAGCTGTCCAGAGACATCTTTAAAGGTGAGTGACACCAGCAGCAGTGCAAAAGGAGGGTAAGGGAAGTGTAGTAAGTGTGTATGCCTGCAAAATCAGGTGTCAGAAAACACACACATTTTAACAGTTGCAAGGACCAGGATTAGAACTCCTACCTAACTAGTTTGCTACACTACAGTATTATACAGTCATTGCATGGGCCACAGAGCTTATGGGGGTGAGATTTGGCCAATGGGTTATTTCAAGGTGACTGACAGCAAGAATGCTAAAGTACGGCAATGGGAGGTGTAGTGAGTGTGAATGACCTCAAAAACATTAATCTCTAAACAAACACAGACACACAGTTGAACAGCTGCCATGTCTGGGATTAAAACTCCTACCTACCTAGTTTGCTACACTGTTGTATTGCACAGTTATCAGAAGTGCCACAGAGCTTTTATGGCTGACACTTGGCCAAAGGGTTATTTCAAGGTGATTGACATCAGCAGGAGAGCTAAAGTAGGGCAATGGGAGGTGTAGTGAGTGTGAATGGTCTCAAAATCATTCATCTCCAAACACACACACATTTTAACAATTGTCATGTTGGGGGTTAGAACTCCTACCTAACTATCTTGCTACACTACAGTATCACACAGTTATCGTGAGTGCCACAGAGCTTATAGAGCTGAAACTTACCCAAATGGTTATTTCAAGGTGACTGACATTGGCAGGATTGCTAACATGGACAACGGGAAATGCAGTCTGTGTGAATGGGACATAAATCATTCCTCTGAAAACACAAACACACATAGTCACACACAACTTTACATTTGATAGGACTGAGTTTACAAATGCTACATGAATACTTATTTGTAGTATCATGTTACACAGTTATCACAAGCACCACAGACACTATAGGGCTGAGCGCTACTAAAAGGAATGTCTACAGTGATTGACATCAACACATCCTGTGATATAGGCCAATTGGATATGTAGTGGGTGGGACAGGCCTCATAATGGAATTCTCTCTGTCACTGTCTGTCTCTCTCTCTTCCCCACATCTGTTTTAATATGTTTGACATATTATACTCTATTGGCCTTAGATATGTGTGAGTATTCCTATCCAATGTGTGTGTGAAGCATACATGGTGTACAATTTGGTGTGTGTGCACAGACATCTGCAAATGACATATATGTATAGTCCACTGTGTTGTCAGACATGGGCTTCAATAGGAGCATGCCCAGTATGACCTTCTGTATTGAGTGTGTGAATCCATTCCGGGTAGGGTTGTACTCCAGTCGAGGGTTTGCTGTTCTACACCTACAGCTAGCAAACTGTTTCTGCATGATATCTGTAGATAGGTTGACAATATGGAGTCACAATGGGCTGTAAAGGTTGCAGACTCCAAATCTGACCTCAAGGCAGTGACAAGTGGAGTGACACAGGGTTCCGTACTGGGACCTCTCCTGTTTGGTATCTACTTCTCTGAAGTATAGGCTAGCATAAAAGGCCTCTGGCTGATGAAGTTCGCAGATGACTGCAAACTAGGAGCCATAGTCAAGTCCCCAAATGATGTGGACATCCTACAGGGGGGTCTCACTGAGACAGATGCCTGGTGTCAGAACCATGGCCTCAAGCTCAGTGCCAAAAAGTGCAGTGTCATCCCATTTGGTAAAAATTCTGTACCCATGAACTACCACATAGGCAGGAATCTATTTAACACTGAATGCTTGATAAGAGACCTTGGGACCCAGGTGGACAGTAGTCTCTCCTTTGATAGTCACATCGCCACAGTAGTCAGGAAGTCTTTCTATGTGGCACACCTCATCATAAAAGATTCTCATCCAGGAAAAAAGAGGTCATTGTTCCCCTCTACTCGTCACTCATTAGACCCATTATAGAGTACAACGCCCCTTTTGGAATGTACCTCACAAGACATCTGCAGCAGCTGGAAAGGCCACAGAAGTACCTCACAAAGAGGATTACTGGCCTCAAACAAATGCCCTACACTGACCGCATCAAAACCTCCAGCTTTACTCTGTAGCATATCGCCTACTCTGAGGTGATCTCTGCCTAACATATAAAGCTATGTCAAACCCAGAGCTGTTGGACTTGCTACACATAAAGAAATCCAAATCCCTCCAAGCTACATGCTCTAGGGACCTAAACCTTGTCACCACAATAAGCAGGACATGCTGGAGGGAAAGATTCCTGTCCCAGAGACTTCCTATACTCTGGAACAAGCTACGCATCTATGTCAAGCAAAGTTCTTCATTAGCACTCTTCAAGAAAAATCTTGATGAGTGGTTGGGAAATAGGAAATACATCCTGGGGATCACTTCTGTGTACCTGCTGGACAGTGGCACAGGAAAATAACTTTCTTGGGTGGCGTAAGCTATGGTACCTTGCTGGCTAGGCTTACGTAGGCCCTTGGGCCAATAGCCTAATACCTACCTATGAACCTATGAACCTATGAAATATAGGGGGATACTGTAACTATTGCTGTCTGTGCTGCTTGTGTTACATGGTTGGTGCTAGCAGAGATATTCAGACATGTGTACTGTTTTACACTGTGATGTATTATGTCATTAACTACTGACAGATATAATTATATGCTCACAGTTATTTACCTGGAAATACAAGATGAATGAAGCTGAGTCGAGTAATGTGGGATTCTGCCTTTACATTCTTGCAAACTCCTGCCATTCTGGAGGGGTAGCTACAGACACTTGCTGATGGGTCTGTGTAAATGGTGCAGCACTTTGGTAATATGGTGGCTGAGGATCCTCTTCTTGTACATATATCGACTTAACAGAATGGCCATATCCTGCTGTGGCCATACCTCTCAGCTGTACAGATTCACTCAGGTTACCCAGAGGCAGGGCTCATATATCTGGTCAGGTCCCCTTCACATTGTGGTTTATGAGCAGGTTTGTAGCCACCCATTAATAGGTTTGCAATTAGGGGTAGTATGGGCACATATCACAGTTTCAGACTTCACAAACTCCATAACGTCCATGCTTCTACATCTCCCTCTGTTATTCTATCCTCTTCCTAACATTATGCGTGCAATATCTGAGAAGTATCCCTATAGTTAGTCCTTCATCCCAGCGGTATTTATGGATTGGTCTACAGTTCTTGCAGTAGGACATGGGGGGCATGCTACTGGGATTTGTCAACATGGCCTTGCATTTGTGTCCTGTTGACTGTGTTAGGTTGTTAGTTTGGACCCCATGAGATACCATACACTGGCGCTATGGGTGAGACGCAGGCCTTTGACAGAGGACTGTAGGCCATTTGGTAGTCCTGCAGGCCATCTGTAGTATGCCGGTGCATTCTGTCACTCCTACATTCCCAGGCTGCGAACCAGTGGATTTCCATGGGGTGACAGGGTAAGTGTGCAAGGTGTTATTGGCAATGCCTCCTGTCCATATTGATCCATTGGTCTGGATGCAGGCAGAGTAGTGCTGCTTACAGCTAGGGACACACCTGCATAAGACACCTCTTCAGCATGCTGTATTCTGTGGGTATTCCCATACAGAAGTGGGGTCATACTGTACTCATTCCCAACAGCAAGGAAATGACCTGTGATAAACCTGTGGCTGATGGTGGGGCAAGTTGAGTGCATGTGTGATATGGAAGCTGCTTGCAGCTGACTCACAGATATACCTGGGACATTCCCCTTATGCTGCCTTGTGTGGGGACATAGGCAGTCTCTCATTACTTCATAACTGTGCCTTTTGTGGTCTGCCAGTGATTTGCCAGAATACATCAGTATTCCATAGTACACAGACAACTAATGTACTCCTAACCTGTACGTACAATTCTAGGGTACTTCCAACTGTGTACTGTATGTATGTCTTGGCCCACATTCTTGGCATGTCCATCTTTCAGACGGTGAAAGATATTGACATCTGGACAT
The DNA here is from genome assembly GCF_019279795.1 of Protopterus annectens. Lineage (NCBI taxonomy): Eukaryota > Metazoa > Chordata > Ceratodontiformes > Protopteridae > Protopterus > Protopterus annectens. The sequence continues at coordinate 260,223,888 of NC_056728.1, forward strand.
TGTTTATGGATGACTGCTGACATGGGTATTGTTGAGAAGCATTATGGTTGGCACTGCAGTTGTCAGAACATGGCCCTGTCAACCACAGTACTGCCCATAGGCCACTGAGACACAACTCTCCATGCCTACATGCTGACCACTTCCAGACAATATTGAACACACAACAACCTAACACACAAACCCGTACATATTGTACACATGTAACAAGCTATCCTGTAGATTGGGCCAGCTTGGGCAATCTGTGTTCCACTGATATTGTTCCTCACACTTACATGTTACTGCATTTCTGCATAGGATTATGGGGGGGCACACCTGACAACTTTAAACATTTGCTATGACTGTACTGGTATTTCAGGCACTCTGTTGGCTTCTATTTCATATTGTATTCTGACCTATCATGCAGACTAGAAGCATATCAGTAGAGCACAGATCTTAGGTTTTATTGACCTACACTTCAGTTTCAGACTTCTTACCTTTCAGAACTAACATACAGCTGCCAGACCTGTTGTAGTCTGTCTGTGTAGGTCTGGAGGGGGGATGTTCAGCATTGCCATCATTTGGAGGCCTTAGCCTAGCCTTCCTTTATGGTCATCTATACCTGTCCTGCTGGCTGAGGCTGGTGGTGGGTATGTGAGCTTCACTGACATGCATGTGTGTGTCCTATGGACACCCACAGTTATTTGGGCTGCCACATGTATTGTGGTGGGATTTGTCACCTTGTCTAGTACTGCCTAGTATGTTGACACCAGTATTTGTTATAGATTTCATGCTGCCCATATAGGTGTCTACTATCTGCTGCCATCACATTCAGCCACCCAATTCTCTTGCATGCTCCTATCCATACCATAGATACAACTATCAGAACATACTACTCCATTCAGTAATTGATAGAAAGAGTGATTTACCTTCTGGCTGGGCCAGTATTAAGGATGGTGCTAGAGGGCTGACTAGGTTGGATGCACATAGTACACTCCCTATACATGGTAAAGCACAGGTAGTGTCATGTTTGGCATCCCTTTTACTGTATGTGCAAGTCAGAGAGAGGTGTCATTCCCTGGGTCCCTCCTCACAAGACATCTACAACAACTGGAAAGGCCACAGAAATAGCTCGCAAAGAGAATTACCAGCCTCAAACAGATGCCCTATGCAGACCATCTCAAAAAACTCCAACTTTACTCTGTCGCATATCGCCTACTCAGAGGTGATCTCTGCCTAACATACAAAGCTATGTCAAACCCAGTGCTGTTAGACATGCTCCACTTAAAGAAATATCAATCCCTACGAGCTACACTCTCTAGGGACCTAAACCTTGTCACCACACTAAACAGAACATGCCGGAGGGATAGAATCCTGTCCCAGAGACTTCCCATACTCTGGAATAAACTACCTATCTATATCAAACAAAGCTCCTCAATAGCACTCTTCAAGAAAAATCTTGATGATTGGATGGGAAATAAGAAATTCACCCTGGGGATCACCTCTGTGGCTCTGCTTGACAGTGGCACAGGAAAATAATTTTCTTGGGTGGCAAAAGCCAGGGTACCTTTTTGGCTGGGCTTGTATAGGCCCCAGGGCCGATAGCCCAGTACCTACCTATGAACCTATGAACCTATGTCAGTGTATGTGCTATGCAATGCCTCTTTACCAAAGCCTTGGCATACTGGGCATGCCTCCTTCTGCCTACATGGGCAGGCTCAGGTAGTTCCTCCTCCGAGTCACTCTGTGCCTGTGATGGCCTTGGCAATGGTGGGGGGCTGTATGGCCTTGCCCCATGCTGTTTCTGCTGCAGCTGTTTTCACAGGATCATATTGTGTGGCATGGCACACACTATGAACATTTGTGTACATGTAGCTGGAGAGTACCTCAAGGCTCTACTGGATATGTCCAGGCAGTGGATCTGTGACTTGAGCATCCCAAATACACATTCTATAATGATTCTGGTTTGTGCATGTGCCTCATTATGGAGTTCTTGTTCAGGTGTGTGTGCATTTCTGAGGGGTGTCATAAGCCATGGCTCCAGTGCATAGCCAGCATCCCCCACTAGGTGGCAATATGGGATGTTTCCACTGGCAAATGACTGGTATAGATGTGTCATATGCCAGATGTGGAAGTCATGATAGCTTCCATGGCTGCCAGCACACACATTCAAGATAATGCCCTGGGCATCACACACAACCAGGCAATTGATGGAGGGGAAGGCCTTGCAGTTTATGTAGATCCTAGTCTGCTCACTGGGTGATGCTTTGATGTGTATGTGCGTGCAGTCTATAGCACCCGGTACCTCAGGGTATTCTGCTATTTGGTGGAAGAGATGCATATTTCTGGTCAACGCCTCACGGGTGTTGAGGAAATATATGTGCTCACTGGCATGTGCTGACATGGCATCCAGAAACTGGTGGATTACCCTGGATGGGTTTCCCTCTGTTGGTTCTGTGTGCGAAGGGGGCCGGCACCCTATAGCACTCCACTATCTCCAGCTCATGTAGCCCCTGGTAGGTTACCCTGGGTCTGTACACTCTTCTGCTTCTCCTCACTGTGGGATGGTCATCAGCATTCACACCCTCACCACCCTCAGCCTCTTGCACATATTATTGTATGAGAGCGACAGCAGCTCCTAACATTTTGAAAATTTTGTCAGGTAAAATTTCCCTGTCTGTGTACACCGATGGTGTAGAGTTTGTGGGAAAAACCAGACTGAAAGGTGTTTGCATAGTTTATAGTAGTGTGCTGGGCTGCTGCCCATGTAATTGGCTGATTCTGATATATTTTACCTACCAGCTATGCTAGTTCTTCTTGTTTGCCTTCCTACTGCTGTTTTCCCTTCCCATTGCTTTCCTGTTTAAGCCCTGAGGCGCACCGTGCAAACCCAGTGCTCAGATGTGAACAGTGCTGCTATTTCCTGTTTTGTTTGTTTGTTTGTTTTTTTTATTTTGTTTAAAATCTGGTGTGCGGCATGTACACCCATTTAAGCAGGGAAGACAGTGCTCAACAATGTGAGACACACCCCCTTCCTTAGCTTTGCTTAGCTAAGGGCAAACACACGCCACAGAGCTCCAATAAGCTTACACCATGCATTACACACCCCCTTATGAGGTCATCCAACTCTTATACTTATACAATGGTGTTACTGCACCTACACGTTACCACACTCATACTGAGCCTCACCCCTTAGCAACCACTATTCCCTCATATTGTTGTCTTATGCATGCCATTGACTATTATGGCAAAATGCTGATTTGGATATAAAAGTTTATTTCCCCCCTTTTTTTCTTATTTTCATGGTGATTCCATTTGCACACCACTGCCCTATGCTTAAACGGCCGAGATCGGCCCAAAAAAATAAACTATTTTTCATGCCAATCGCCATATATTTGGCCATTGGCATGTCTACTACATTGAATGCATGCTTTCTTTCGAGCTGTCATGCCTCCATTTTGTAATTTGCAGAAATGTATTCAGTTAGTAACCGAATACATTTCTGCAGGTTAAGTTATTCCTGCACAGATGCCTGCTTGCTTCCTGGATCACTAATTCACCTCATTTGCATGGTTTTCACCAGTAAATGAGGTAATTAGCATATAGCAGTGGTGTCCGTGCAGGAATAGTGTAGGAGCGCTCGTGCACGTCCTGGGAGTTCATTCCTGGATTGCTTGCCGACCATATTGCGTGCAGCAGCTCTTGCATTATTCCTGCACTCCATGCAGGGCTTGCTGACTCCGGGGGATTATCTTTATGTAATGCTGGAATGCATCACTATGCATCTCCTAATTCTGTGATTACGGTTTATTCAAATAGACACAATGAATGTGTTTGGGAACAAAATTAAAATAATGTGCATTACTTGTTACTGTATCATTATCTGAAAACATTTTTAATTCAGCTTAAGGCAAAACTTTTTTTTTAAATAGACACCATTAACATGAACAATAGCAAAAGTGTAAGATCTTGAGAGATAAACTAGAGTTCAATTTTGATCAGAATTCTACTGGAAATATTAATAGCCTTATCATGTCCGTGTTTTTATTTCCTTATAAGTATTTTCTTTCTGCCCCACACCCCTATTCTCACACATACGCACACACACACACGCACACACGCACACACACATCCAGATAAATACATACAGTTAGTCATTCTTTAAAAAATGCACTGTCTTATTGGCCTTCATAATTGTTGACGCTCTATACCAATTTCAGTTCAAATTTATCAGTATCTGTTGAAAAATGTGTCAAAGCACTGGGTGCCATCATAGTCTAAACTTTTACTCTATTTTAAAAAATAGGATTTCTGTATATTTCAATGTCTACCTGCTTCTTTATACTGCACGTTATTATCCAAATGATTTTTTTTTCAAAAATATATTTTCTCACAAACCATATACAAATTTACAAAATTAAGGTATAAACATAAAAGAACAAACTCACACAAACAAACTGCTCATGTAATGAAGTAGTTTGTCTTTGATAAAGTTCTTTAATTTGTATTAATTTAACTCGTCAAAAAGGTGAACGCAACAAAAGGCTTATTGCTTATGATGTCTGAAATAAGAAAATAGTTTTTTCACAGCATTTGAACTGTTTTTAGAGTAAGCTGTCATGACCTTAATGTTTTTACTACCAATTTAAGAAAAGGCCTAAGTGCATTCTTGTTGAATCTTTTCCTAGTCCTACTCAAATTCCTCTCTTACTTCACTGAAGCCAGGATAATTCCTAACATGAAAATCAGGGGGGCAAACTTCCCAGTTATCCACAAATATTTAAAACCTGCAAATACCAAAATATAATTCTTACATCTTTCACTGCCTTTAAAAGTTGTGAAAATGCAGTGTCCACGTCCCATCTGCTTTCAGCTTACGTTTGTACTTCAAAACCAACAAGAGTGGTAAACATCTCAACAGAGCCCAAACACATCACCTCCCAGAATTTCTTGGAAGAAACTGTCCGTCTTCAACTTCCAAATATTTGAAGACAACCAACAGTTGGTCTGAAAAAATACAGAAAAAAACAAATGACCAACTCTGACCAAGTAGAAACATGTGAAATGTCTGAACAGCACCAAAACCATTTAACAAGATTATGGGCAGGATTCACAAAGCCTCCATGTAAGAGATACAAGGCTTACACAGAGGCTGCAGTTAAACAGTGTGACGTCAGCATGTCATGCATATGCATGAGGGCATGCTGAATCACACCTAAGGCTAACACGGTCCATGGAAGACAGTAGGGGGCATGTCCGTAGGCCAAGCCCTGCAAGCGGGCATGCCCCCATAAGAGTAAAAGTGCCCAAAGTAAATACCCATGACAGAGTCCATGTAAATGTGAATAAACACAACACAACACATGCCCCCACAGACTATGAACATAAAATATATAAATGAACATGTGTTATATTTTTTTTTAAATTGTAAAGATGTTTGCCCGTGACTGCGCTCGTTTGCGCGGGCGTGCCCGTAGCTTAGCCACAGTTAGCAGTCAGTGGAAAAGCATATAAGAACTAAATATGCAAAGCAAGCCAAGAAGTAATAGAGTAGCGGTAGAGACGTCAGCTGAAGAGCAGGCAGTCATGGTTCGAGCCCCCACATCAATTTTTATTTTTAGTAAAATAAGCACGAAACAAGTCCCTGACAAATATGTACACATATAAAATTATATTTTATGTAAAATGTAATGAAATAGGCCATTTATTTCGAAGAAATGTGAGATAACAAAATAATAAAAAATGCCAGATGTGCCTATAGCTGAGCTACAGTTTAACAAGGTGAGTGCATCTGCCCGTAGGTGAGCAGTGGTTTAACAAGTGTAAAATGAGTGCCCATAGGTGAGCAGTGGTTTAACAGGTGTAAAATGAGTGCCCATAGGTGAGCAGTGGTTTAACAGGTGTAAAATGAGTGCCCATAGGTGAGCAATGGTTTAACACACTGAAACTGTGGCCCCTAGCTGAGCTGAGTGTAATATGCATGCTGACAGCCAAATGAGGTGTAGACCAGCGTAACCCGTTTGCGCGGAGCTGCGCACCATGCCAACAAGCTAACCAATGGGCAACATTGAGCAAGCTGTAACAAAACTGCCTTTACACAGACACACCCCCTAGCCTGTGTACACAGTCATAAAATATAAAAAGCAGTAGTCAGGTTTGAACCCAGAATACCATGCACCATAGTCAAGGTAATGAACCACTAAGCCATGACAGGTGTACTTAGAAATGCAGTAATAGCAAATATATAGGAATGAATAGAAAGTGGAGCCTGACAAAGCAGGTTTTGTGAAGTTGATACAATTCCAAAATGGCCAATCACAGATAAGTGCGGGAAAAACGGCATATATAAGCCCCATAGGCGGGAATACACAGCATAAACGATTGTAGAACTAACTTGCAGCCAGAATGTCAGGAGTAGGTGAGGGTAGTTGCTTTCGAGCACAGAGGTGGGGCATTGAGGAGTCCAGATACATGGTCTGGCTCCTAGTCCACAATCATGAGGCCCAACTCATGCAGGGCCAGGTCCTGTGGGGAGCACATAGGGCTGAGGCATGGGACCGGTTGGCTCATGATCTCACCAGTGCCACAGGGATTCCAAGGACTTGTGAGCAGGTCCGTCACCACTATGCAGACCTGAAGAGACGGAAGCAGGACCAATTGAACCTTTGGATCCAGGAGGCCTGGCAAATGCCCAACGCCCCACTACTGAGTAAGTTACATTTAATTATGTATGTAAGAAATTAAACTAGCTGAAATTATGGAGATGTGTATTCCAATATTACTTCATTTATATTACAGCTGCAGGTGTCCGTTCTGTGAACCGCAGAGCCTATGGCGATAGGCTGGTGCGGTTGCGCCACCAGGCAGGTCAGTAATCCACTCCCAGTAACTGTAAAGAAATATAAAAGTATGACAGTTAGCAAAAGAGTGCAGTGTAGTCACTAAGTAATAAAATGTGCAAGTAACAGTGTAAGAGTGTTTGCAAGTATTGCTTGATTACAAAAGTGTGTTGCAGTCTGTAATCCAAACAGAAAAATGAAAATGTCTGAAATAAAGTCTGAAATAAAGATGCCCCACCTGTAATATAATAGTACACAACCTGCAGCAGGCTGAAAAGTACAGCTGCAGAAGATGAGCAAATCACATGTGTGAAATATATCCCTGTTGAAATACTGAAACATGACAGAAGTGAGACTGCTGGAAAGGATTGTAATAACTACAGGTAAAACATGTCAATAAAGCCTAGAAGTAAGTACCATCCTGAATAGTAAAATGAAAACAAGTGAGAGAGTGTGAGAAAGAGTTATGAATCCACCAATAAAGTAGTAATAACTCCTGAATAAAGTATACTGCAGTCAGTACAGAATTAAATGAATGTGACAAGTAGAACCAAACTGCGAAATGTGTTCAAAGTGTTGCTGCTGCTGGAATGTGTATCCCAAAATCTGGATATGTTGCTCTCAGTCTGCAATATGCAGATAGTATGATTGTCTGAAATACCAAACATCCACAGTTGTCTATAGCTATATAAAGCAAATGTAGCAGGATGATGTAGCTGAACAAAGCCAGATATGAACGTGTATGAATAACAATAAAATGTATATTGATGTAGCAGTAACAGTCCTATCACCAAATTGTAGTAGTTATCATATAGGAAACTGTAGTTAGAACAGTAGTGTGTATATATCTGCAGCTATTAGAAATGTACAGCATATGTATTGGTATTCGAAGGTGTTAATAATATTTTCTTCACCCCACCCTATAACCACATATAATTCATTCCAAGTGAAATTGGTATGTGCAATCACAATTAACACCCCTGGACATTTGTCCTGTTGGGTCATAAATATTTGCATGTACGTTGATGCATCTGCCCTGTTCATACATCCAAACCTGATGGCCTGTTGCCATCAATCAACCCTGCATGTTGTTGGACTGTGTATTGCTGTTCAAATTATGCATGTGTTATGCTCGCTGTTCAATGGTGTGAATATCTGGGTGTTTGGTTAATGGGAATACTAATGCATGCTGTTACAACTAATTGCGAATGGTATTGTATGTTACTAACCCAAACTGTCATGACATAATGCAAAACATAGGATGACAGGGAAGGCGGGTTCCAGCGGACCCACCTCTCCCACCTCAGCTGGCGAGTGTACCTGGCACTAATGCCCAGTCTGGACCCTCCTCCAGTGGCCCTGTGCCACCTGCAGGTGGAAGCGCTGCAGGGGATGGGGCCGGTCCCCCCTCTGCAAGTGTGGCCGGAGGAGAACCACCACTCACCCTCCGTAGCGTCCAGACTGTGGTGCGTAGGGAGATCCGGGACTCTGTTCTTGGGCCCCTACACCAGCTTGAGGCACAGGTGGCACAACTTACAGGCATGCCTGTTGCCCAGCCTACACAGCCCCCAGCACAGCCCTGTCCTGGGCAGTGAAGGAACAGTGGCAACTGCCCATGGGTGGAGATATCAGTTCCACTGTTGCCATCTGTGGGCTCATGGGCTCTGGATATCCAAACATCCATCTCCGTCAATTGTGTAACCCCCCCACACGTGTCATACACCGCTCCTGTATGTGTCTTGTTTGTCTTGTCTGTTGACCTACCCAACCTACCTCCCCAGCTATACCGACTTCCTTCACCTGACATACCACTCTCACCTGAAAAAAAAAAAAAGGGCACTCTGTACCCACAAAAAAATTACACCCCATACATAGCTGCCCATTCCGCACACATCTGCTGGACATAGAAACTATCAATTACAATTGGCTGTACAACAAGTATTATTGTTGTCCTGACACCTCTCTCAGGGGTGGAAGGTTTCAAATGTCACACCAAATTACATACATATGCACAGCTGTTGCTGATGAAGAAATGTGCAGCTATGGGCCTTACCTACATCCCTCCTGCAAAACCCAAGCTTGTTTCCCTACTGTCTTACCCTCTTTGTGACCCCTTTTTCACCACTTTCCTGTCTCCCCATTTTCATTTCTTCCAAAGAAAATAGCGCGGGTGTGCACCAGAGTAAGCACTGTTAAGCGGTTGCAAGCGGGTGTGCGCGGAGCTGAACGCCAGTGTGCATGCGGAAGCTCTGTGCAAACCAGCGCTAACCTGGTTACAACTGCTTAAAAGTGCCTTAGTCACTCTGATTGACAGGTCCTGTAGTCAGTTCAAAAGCAAAATAAAATCCCACTGTCAGTCCTGAACGCAGGACCTTGGAAACAGTAGTCTGCATGACATACCACTAAGCCATGACTGTTACGTGAGAACATTGTGCTAAAATAAATATATCATGTAATAGTAGGAATGAATGTAAAGGGAATATAGGATGTGTAGTACACAAAGCATGTCATTTATACTTACTGTCAAAACTAGTGGATTTCCATAATAGTAGTGTGTGAACAGAAACAGCCATGCTAGTTGTTAGCTAGTAGGTAATAATGTCAGTTAATGTACATATATAAATGTATGTATATTTACATATATATATATATATATATATATATATATATATATATAGTTGTAGGTGCCAGTGTGCATACACACTTACTACAGGAAACAGGAGAGAGGAATAGAGAAATGTGAATCTACAACACAGCCTGAATCATGAGAGAGATACTAACCTTTACACTCACAGAACAGTGTCCACAGCATGCCAGCATGGTCCCCGCCCTTACAATCTGAAAGGGCAATGCCTATCTCACGTACCCTTTTATATCACTGTCCTGAAATCACAGTGAGAACTGCAATCAGTACACAACTGGCTGCATGCAATTAGCAAATGCTGGCTTACAGTTGGTGCAGAGGTCATCACATGGACTTATGCAGATACCTACAAAAGCATCCTGTACTCACACTCCACACATGCAATACTTTCATTGCACTGTCTGGAGGCAGACAGAGAGAGAGAGAGAGAAAGAAAAAAAATAAGAACACAAACAACAACACACGGTACACAAACTAAGTTGAAGCTGTCAGCAGTGTCAGTACCAAGCTGGGCTAGCATCAGCAGGAAGCTGTAGTAACGGTAATGCAACCAGCTGCGACAAACACAGGTAATGTAAAGTAACAAGTTAATAGTCTACATACTGTGAACCCTCCATATGTGTCATAGGTCTGTATCTATAGGTATGTCCATGTGATATGTTGTGTGCATGTAGTTCCACCCAAAGGGGATGACTATACATTACATGTCATTCAGTGTTAGGCCGTGATCCTGGCACCAGTTTTCCATTTCAGTGAGGCCTGTCTGTAGGATGTGTGTGTCAGCTGGTGTAACGACTATGGCGCTTAGTTTGCAGTCATCTGGGAACTTTGTCATCCACAACCCGCACATGTTTGCTTTTACATCTGAGAAATAAATGTCAAACAAGAGGGGTCCTAGGACAGAGGCCTGTGGGATACAACATGTGACTGGCATTGTGTCTGACATGGCTCCTGCAATATTGATATTATGGATTCTGTATGTCAACCAGTGTGCAACCCATCATGTGACATATGTAGTAACATGTAAGCTAATGAGCTTTTCTATGATGCCTGAGTGGAGTACTGTGTTGAAGGCCTTAGGCAAGTCCAGGTAGGCTGTATGGACTGCGTTGCCCTCATCAATGGCTGTAGTGACTGTTTTGAAAGATCAACCAGGTTCAAAAGGCAGGATCAGCCCATCACAAAGGCAAACTGGCTGGGAACAAGTGTCTGCAGGTACCCAATATTGCTGTATATGCGTCCCATACTGAATCATTCCATAGCTTTGCAGACCAGGCTGGTTAAGCTTATGGTGCGGTAGTTCCCAGGGTCAGTAGAGGTGCCTCCTTAGTGGAGTGGGACTACTGTTGCTGTATGCCAGTGTTCAGGTACATATCCCGTAGTACGGCCAAGGTTAAATATCAGTCTTATATGCGGTTGTATGTCCTCCTGGAGTTCACGTAGCACACATCCAGGGATACCATCAGGTCACACTGATGCTGTGTGTTCTGCTTTGCTGAGGGAAGCCCTCACCTGGACATGTGAGATGATAGGGAGGTTACATTCAGCTGTGATAAGTATTTCTAAGTGTGGGGGAGAAGGTGGGGGGATACGTGCACTGAACCTGTCTGCAAGAATGTTGCCAATATCTGTGTGTTCGGTGAATGTTAAGTAGGTGTTTAGTAACTCAGAGCATATCTGAGGCATTTGGTCCATATGTGTAACATAACTGAAGAAGGCCTTGTGGTTATCTATAGTGTTCGTGGCCATTTCCCTCCCAGAGTAGGCCGTGGATGTTGTTATGAGAGACCGTAGCTTATTACCAGTGCTGACCACAGATGCCTTCCCTTTATGTGAATCTGCTCTGTCCTGCAGTAGCCTCCTTCTATCATTATACAATCTGCCTTTGGCTGGGGTCCACCAGACAGGATGCCTAACCTTTGTGCATAGGGTCTGGGTTAGAAATGTGTGTGCATGTTCCATGCATTCTTTGGGATGTCCGTGGGAAGCATTCGCAAAGGGGTCAGCAGTGTGGGTTGTGGCTTCCACTGGACCAGTGGGCTGCATGGATACCATGTCAGTCCTAACAAGTGGATATCTGTCTAATCACATATATATCAAAGTAGTCTACTGTGCTGGTGGTGGGATATGTATATCCAGGCTGAGTAATTTGTGTCCAGATCACACTAGTGGATGGCATTCCACATACAGTACCTTGGTATGAACCCCCAGAGTGAGGTTGTGCATTGGACCCTTCGCAGTGTGCTGAACGATGGGGCATGCTACTATGTTGTATGGAATGTGGCAGGTAATGTTGCACAGGTGTTGGCTGAGCACTGATATCTGGCCATGTACTTGTGTATCCACCAAGAGACACACACATGCTACATATGGGAGTAGTAGTATATCACTACAGTTGAGTATCATGTATAGTATGTGTGCCATATATTGCTGACATAGTCTGCTGATATCCTGTTTGTGTTCTCTTCCAGGGACATGGCGCGTCAGCGTAATCCCACCTACTCTGCAGCAGAAGATGAGGAGATACACCAGAGCCTGGTGCGGGATTATGACATATTGTTTTCCCACACCAGCCAGAATCAGCAGGAGAGGGCTGCACTGTGGCAAGACCTTGTCTGTAGGGTAAATGACATTGGTACACATAATAGAACATATGAGCAGGTACGACATCACTGCAGTGATTTAATCAGAAATGTCCGTCAGCGTGCGTCGGATATCCACAGGCAACAGGTCGCCACAGGAGGTGGGGTGGCCACACATCCCCCCCTCACCAGACTGGAGGGGCTACTCCTAAGTGTTGTGGTTCCAGCCCCGGAACATCAACAGCAACACACCTGCATCATGATGGAGGCTGGATTCACACAGCAACACGACATGGAGCATGCAGGTAATATGCCATATGTACACTTGACTGTTCTGTACACTGTTAGTTTATGCATGTGTAAGGTGTGTCCGTGGTATGTAGCTGTCAACATAGTATGGAATTGTGCAGGTGTGATATTGCCAATATCAGCAGCTGACATGTGAAAGGCAACTGGTGTACTACTGCACTGTATCATATGCAGTATCAATGGCACAGTTGTGCCCACTGACATTAATCTCCTCATTTCTGCAAAGGTCCCTCCGGTGTTACAGCAAGGCAGCCCATCCATGCTGGTGAGTGTGTTTTAACAATACCTATAATAGTCCTGATAGTGCTAGTAATACTAGTGTAACTCAGTAGTGCTCTGTGTGTATACTGCAGGGTGTGGATGTGTGCATGTGTGCATGTGTGCCTGTGTCCACGTGTGCATGTGTGCCTGTGTCCACGTGTGCATGTGTGCATGTGTGCCTGTGTGCATGTGTGCATGTGTGCCTGTGTCCACGTGTGCATGTGTGCATGTGTACACGTGTCCACTTGTGCATGTGTCCACGTGCATGTGTGCATGTGTGCCTGTGTCCACGTGTGCAATTGTGCGTGTGTGCATGTGTGCATGTGTGCCTGTGTCCACATGTGCACGTGTGCATGTGTGCATGTGTGCCTGTGTGCATGTGTGCCTGTGTCCATGTGTGCATGTGTGCATGTGTCCACGTGTGCATGTGTGCATGTGTGCATTAGTGCATCACTTGTAACATTGTATAGACATTGTAAACTGTGTTTCCTGTCTTCCTCCCACAGGTTCTGGTGCTGCTCTGGTGTCCTGCAGCAGGGAACCTGAATCTGGTGCCACAGGCACTGATAATGATGATATCTGTGTAATGGCACAGGAAGGTGTGTTAGGGTCTGTCATTGGTCAGCCAATTGACAGTACACAGCTGTTAACCCCATCATTGCGCACAGTCATCCTGCCAGTACATCCTATGTCACCATTGTCCCTAGGTGATGGACAGGATACAGTGGGCATTGACCAGGGTAATGTGGTATCTGTGGCACATGCTTCCCCACACAGCAGCCATGGGCAGGGTCCTGCGATGGTACCACACAGACAGTTGCCCATGGGTTCTCGTGGGTGCATCCGTGGGCATACTGCCTCTGGCAGACGTGCCCAAAGAGGTCTGTCAACCTCAGCTATGTTTCAGGCTGTCATGCAGGCACAGTCGTGTATGGAAAGGTACACCAGACAGGGTCTGAGGGAGCTGAGAGCATGTCGCACAGTCATGACTGACAGTATGCATGACATCGCGGATGCTATCCGTAATTTCACCGATGTCATAGACAAACGTTGTGGGGACATATTACAGCAGTTCCACAACCACATGTCCATGAGCCAGGACAATGGTGGACGGTTGCGGCGTCGATGTGGCCATATGCCAGCAACAGCAGCAGTTGGCAGTCGGTGCAGAAGACAACAGGCCTGCAGACGCCCCCATAGTGCCAGCAGCAGCCCCAACAATGCTGGGTCTGTGCTGTCATCGGAACGCCCCAGGAGACCACGTGCACGTGGCTCTGGACAGTCCCAACAGGGACCTTTGTCCAGTCAACACACTCCCACTTCTGATGACAGTACTCAGTCTGGCTTAGTACCGGATACGGTCCATAGCACCCCTGCCAGGCAGAGGTACCGTGTCCGTGCCCACAGACACTGATATGTATGACCTGCCAGGTGCAGTCTGTGGCTGTCCACAAACTCCTGTATATGGCAACCATGAGATGGAACTGTGTGCATGCATACACACATGCAAAATGTTAACACCTAGGGCTACCACATACATGCACACACTGCACCAGCAGTGCCCCATCCTGTACTGCTGTCCCTCACCAACACACATACACACACATGTCAATTGGCGTTATCAGTGGCAGACTCAGGCATATCTAATTCACACCCTGTGCATATGATGAAACTGCGCCACCTCCTGCAATCTCCAACATCAGTGCTGGAACAGGTAAACACATTGCTGATGCACAGGGTGACTACATAGAAGTGTATTAGTAGTATCATGTTGGTAACAGTACAGTGTGCTGATATGACTGTGTGTATATCCCAGCATGCCTGATGCAGTAACCGTATGACTGTCCTGAATTGTTATCTACACCCATAGTAAGTACCATAGTGTAACAGCTGCACATTATTGCATACCGGTGGTAAGGATGTCAACAGATAGCCACATACATAGGTAGCACAGGGGGGAAGCTAATGCAAGTAGTGATATGCAATGATGGACATGTACAGTAATGGTGGCAGGTTGCCCACAATGACTATGCAATGTGGATGTTTGCGCATGTTGATATGTGTGCAGTACCAATGTAATACAAATCACAATTAACTTTGACATAATATCAGTTCTACCATGGACATCTGAGCTGTGCATTCCTGGGTACATGTTGATAGTGCCTACATATTTGCACTGTTACCTACTGTAAGTGTTACCCCTTCTTTGTTGTACAATGAACAATTTCCAGCCCTGCTTACTGTAGCTTTGTTTGCATGCATGTTCGCTTGGGGTTCCCTGGAACACTGCTTCCACCTGCAATGCAGAGTTACAGTGCTTCTGTGGACTCCTAGTGACATCTGCATAGCGTACTATACGTATGTCAAGTTTCCACATGACAGAACGTCACTGTCTGTCCTGACCGCATGTACGTTGCCTGTGACACATTGCACATGACTTACCTGGCATTTACACACGTGTGCAGTCATATATGCCAGTGCTATGAAATCAGTAGCAGTACCCCCACATATACACACCTTCAGTATGTTGTTCCCCATTGGCCCTATGTGTTGGTAATCACCATGGCAATCACACTACTATGGTAGCATGTGCAAAGGTAACCTGTGAATCACCTCTATGGTCCAGTTGTTGTTTATGTGAGTCATGTGGCAATGTCACAGCTGCCACATGTATGCAGTCAACCCTCTCCCCTGGCCAGGAACGTACAACACGTGTGTGCGTTGCCACCACATAGCCAATCTGGGGACTGAGCACTCTGAACCCAGTACTGCCATACCCTGTCAGGTGGCATGACATACTACAGTGACTACAATACCAGTCTGACATAGACCTGCACTGACAGCAATCTGAACACACTGGGGCATACTTGGAGACTCAGAATAGCATCCTGCCTGAGCATCACACACCTCCGCAGCTGGCCCACAGGCATATGTTACATCGGAATAGAGCACATGCCACACATGGCACACACATCCCGTGTGCCACACACTCACAGCCTGTAGGGCTACACAACACACCTGCTACAGATGTGTCAGGTACCTCTCTTGGCTGCTGCAGTGAGGTCCTGCTCAACAGGCTGTACATGGTGAAGGTCACAGAGATATGCCTGTGGGGCACTATGGTCCACCACAAAACACATGCATACAGGTCAGTCAGAGGCATGGACACATATGACTCAGTCATTGACCATGCCACTATGGATGACCTGAGACATACCTCCCTGGACTACATGATAGGGAACATAGAAGGGATCTCTCCGCATGTGGCATGGGCCAGTATGAGCCTGATCTTGGTTGCCATCATACCCTCACCAGGTATGCTACCACAATATGTAGGAAGGGTGATCTATGTCTACATTCTGCTCAATCTCCAATGTCACTCATAGGGTATCCAATGGCTGTCAATGTGTGCTTACATGCTAGGGAAGCCACAATGATTTGCGAGGGGCAGCTTGCACGTGACACCCATGGGCCATTGTATATTGGCGAAGCCCCTTGATACACACATAGTGCCTTTTGCTGCAGGACATGGATTACATAGCCACCTCCACGGGTATCACACAGGATAGGACACTAACAGTGATGCTACACAACACCAGCAGTCTACACCACAAGATGCATGCACTGGACACTGTCCTCAGCATGGTGAACTGCAATATCTGTGCAGTACCAGATTCCTGATTCATGGCTCACAGGTGCAACCCATCACTGCCAGGTTATACCTCATACCATGCCTGTCGTCCCCTACACATGTAACACACATGGACAGGGGGGTGGTATCCCAAGGCACCACAGATACACACACCTCCAGGTTGTTGGCACAGCACAAAGCATCAGGGCCTATCCATGAACAGCTAACAGTGTGTTGGACTGCCTTCTGGTTCATAGCCTGGCACACACAACCCTCCCATACACAGGAAACCCACCTATCCTCCCTAACAACACTGGCAATATGACAGTCTCAAGAAATGTCTTTATACGACTGGACTGCATCCATCCAAACATTGTGTGTGAGCATTACTGTAGCTACAACACACTAGCTACAGGTTCCCAGCATGTGGTCACTGAATTGCAGTGGAACAACATGTTACCACTCCCACAACAGGTGGGAACATGCAGCACCTGTTCATCAACTACATGTAGACTATATGGCCCAGACCAGATGTGTATCCCCTGCTGTAGGTATTATACCATATACAACCCACACTGTGTAGACACATACCGCGTGCGGCCCCTGCACAGTAAGACACAGTCATATTGTTATGCATTGTGAATACCATTTATCCACTTGAGGCATGTGTCAGACATGGTAACTACTGAAGGTCACAGGTATATATGTGTATGTGTCACACACATACATTATGTGTGCATTGCCATTGCTGGTTTAGGCAATGGCATGCATTGTTATGCACAACAACCCACACATGGTCATATTGTGTGACACAACCACACGTGGCAGTTGTGGGTTTCCAAAACATACCTATCTGTGCTCTGACAGTGGTAATAGACCCAGTAGCGGAGCGCACTATTGGCATTACTGGCCAAGTAGCCCTGTTTGGTTGTACTGATAGTGTGGTGAAATCCCCTGTGTTTACTGGGGGAATATGCAGCATCTGGTGTATTGTAGTATTTGCCAAAAGGATCTGTTCTTTCACACTTGCAAGTACACACACCCTACTACCCCCCAACACACATACACACTTACCATTTGCAGGATTCATACCCCCACCTAACTATGTCACGATATGTGAGAGAGACACATTAGCAAAGCGCACTATTCGGATTACTAGGATGTTCTTCGTCTCCGGCTGTACTTATAGGGTGCTGACATCATCAGTGTTTGGAAAGGGTAATGTGCATCATGTAGTGTGATCTCCTGATTGCCAAAAAGCACATGTTTTTCATACAGAACTGCAAACACACAAACTCCCCTCATCCAAACACACACACTTAACATTTGCAGGTTTCAAACCCCTACTTAACTATGTTTTGACACTCGTGACAGATGCATTAGCAGAGTGCTCTATTCGCATTACTGGGAGTTTTTTTTTCTCCTGCTGTACTTATAGGGTGTTGACATCATCAGTGCTTAGAGAAGGGAATGTGCATCCTGTAGAGTGTTTTCCCAGTTGCCAAAAGGGGTACTTCCCTCAGCCAGACTTGCACACACACTAAAACTCCTCCACACACACACACACTGGGCAGTTGCAGGATTTAAACTCCTACTTAACTATGTCATGACAGACGCATTAGCGGAGCATGCTATTCACATTCTTGGGAGGTTTTCCTTCTCCTGCTGTACTTATAGGGTGCTGACATCATCAGTGCTTAGAGAGGGGAATGTGCATCCTGTAGAGTGTTTTCCCAGTTGCCAAAAGAGACACGTCCCTCACACAGACTTGCACACACACTGGGCAGTTGCAGGATTCAAACCCCTATCTAACTATGTTATGCCACTCATGGCAGATGCATTAGCGGAGGGTGCTATTCGCATTACTTGGAGGTTTTCCTTCTCCTGCTGTACTTATAGGGTGCTGACATCATCAGTGCTTAGAGAGGGGAATGTGCATCCTGTAGAGTGTTTTCCCAGTTGCCAAAAGGGACACTTCCCTCACACAGACTTGCACACACACTAACCCCCCTCCACACACACACTGGGCAGTTGCAGGATTCAAGCCCCTATCTAACTATGTTATGACACTCGTGACAGACGCATTAGCGGAGCACGCTATTCACATTACTGGGAGGTTTTTCTTCTCCTGCTGTACTTATAGGGTGCTGACATCATCGGTGCTTAGAAAGGGGAATGTGCATCCTATAGAGTGTTTTCACAGTTGCCAAAAGGGACACATCCCTCACACAGACTTGCACACACATCAACCCCACTCACCTGCTCACCCACACACACACTGAGCATTTGCATGGTTCAAACTCCTACCTAACTATATTATGGCACTTGAGGGAGACGCATTAGCAGAGCATGCTATCCGAATTACTGGGCATCTGTTCTGCACCTGCAGTATTTATAGGGTGCTGACATCTTTATTTCTACAGAGGTATGTACATCTAGTACTACCTTTCAGGTGGAGGATAGCATATATATGCATTTGCAACCACCTACTTTAGGGTCAGATATGCACATCGCACTGGCAGGTTATGTTCTATACCATGCTTCATGACCACAGGACCTGTAACACACAACACAACCAGTCCAGAACACCACTCCCACATCCAGGACACACACTTTGCTTCCCTGGGAACAGTGCCAGGATATGCAGGTGTTCACATACACCATTCCAGTTGTTACCATCAGGTACGGGCATATTGTGTGTGGGAACTACTCAGGCCTCTATAACTTGACCCTACAGCCACTACAATTTGTGGGTCCATGTGCTATAAAGTACCGGCACGACACTTCAATCCCACATACTCATCACAATACAGTGTTGACAGTGGAATTGTCCAGACAATGCAGATAGGGCTCCCCTCAGTCTGTTATTGATGCCCACTTACTGTTAGAGGTCCTCAGCAACCCTCTTCCAGCACACACCAACAACATGGATGTGGCTTAGTACATTCAAACCCTGGCATCTCCACTGTGCCCCTGCTTGACAGAGGCACAGCTCACTAGCCTCACACATTGCCTTATGTGACCTACTTTACAGTGGCACAGTAGCCTACTGTACTGGGGATGCAGATGCCAAGCACACTCTGGCTAAGCTGAGATTCCCTAGGGCAAACAGCCTAGTATTGACCTCTACACCCATATGTTTAATTGTCAGATGCACAATATTTGTTGCTGTTAGACTGTTTGCATGTCTTTATTGCCATAGCATTCCCTGTTCCTATGAACAACTTGAGTATCTGTGGAAGATCTTTGAATATGAGGGTGATCCACTATATCACTTATGTCTCTGTAGTCATTTACTGTGTGCACTGGGCAGATTACTGTGTTGTGGTTGGTTCCTGGAATGACACGTACAAATACCAGATATGTGTGGCCAACTGCTAAACGGAGATATGGCCTAAGTGTGTGAGCATGCCCAGTTCAGCCTTTCCACGGCATGTTGTCTGACATATGCCTCATTTATCAAAGTGTGTGAGCATGCCCAGTGTGAGCTTTCCATATGTTAAACTCTGCAGTCTACCACATATTTGGGTGGGTGGGAACTTCAACAATATCTCACGTTTATGGTTGTGTGTTGGGTGTCATGTTGTGTACTTACTGGCCAACTGCTTCGTGTCTGCCACAACAGGGATTATACTGTGCCTGCAGGGATTGCATGGGATACTTTGCATACAGTTGTCAACATTCTTTCATAATGAGCTAACACTGTAGTACCGTATAGTGTACTGGTTCAGTACTTTCACTGTGGTGGACAGTATCCTGGGCTTTAGTCCTATCACTGCTTGACATCTTCATAGTGAGCACAACAGACTTTGTAGGGGCCAGTTGTGCACATATGACCATGTTGCATTATGTTCAGATATGGACTATCTACACCAGGCTTGTCCAACATTGGTAGTGTGTTCTACAACATAGGTGGACATTGGCAAACACTAGCGATGTTCCCTAGGCCATTTCTGATGCTAGTCACAGAGTGTGTTTGTCCTTCGACACACATTGTAACTGGAGTTTGCCATGACGTATGTCATGGTTAGTATACTGTACCTCCGTCTACCTCTGACATAACAGTGATACCCAGGGTTAACCTACCATCTCCCATCCACTCATCAGGATTCCTCTTGAGGGGTGTCGATAGGTGACTCTCTGGCTAACCTGTACTGGGAGTTTACTCAAGAGTGGGGGTGGCTTCTGTGTTATTGATCATTCAGTACAGCTTGTCCTATGTATGTCAGTGCTGGGGTTCAGGTCTCTCATGTGCATAGCTCACTGCCATTCAGATTGTACAAGGTGCAGCATGGATGGCTTCATACATCAGGCACAATGGCTTCATACATCAGGCACAGCTTGCCTCTGGGTGGGCAGTATGGCAGTGTGTGGAGCTGCAGTTTGTTTAATCAGGTAACACATGGCATCTGTTCATGTTCTTTGCTACTCCTGGTGAGGTACTGTTGTGGACTTTACAGTTGATGGAGGTGTATGCTGAGGTATATTCCACAGGGGCTACTGTAGTCAATTGTGATGCTGATGAAGGATGACTGCAGAGCCACAGTGACCTCCACTTATCTAGCTCTGACAACCTTCATGATTGGGTGGGTATATGGTATGTTTCTGCGAACACTACAGCCACATGTTTGTCCAATGCAGGATATCTATCACCTTGTGTCCCCAGGTCTCTCATTAATTACATGTTAGGTACGTAATGGGTTAACACCTGTGTGGTAATTGGTGGGCACTTACTGTATATCCACGGTGGTTGTCTATACACATTTCTGCAATTAGCTTGCTGACATGGCTATGGCTCCAGTTGTCTGTTTCTATGTGGCCCTTTTGTGGGTTGTTTGTGTCAGCTGGGGTCAGATATGGTGGGCAGTTTGTACTCCTCTGCATACATGTTCAGTCACAGTCCTTCCATGTTGGCCTGTACCTATGGGACATATATACAGAACGGGGGAAGTCCCAGGACCAAGCCTTGTGGGATGCCACTCATATCTGCTTTGTAGTCTGACATGGATGCAGCATGTCTGACCATGTCAGTTCTGTCTTTGGTCTGGTTTGAAACCCCTCTACTGACAAAGGGGTTTATATTTAAGCTGGTGAACATATCCATACTGAACTCGTAGGGTACTGTCTGGAAGCATTTGCACGGTCCAGCTACGCTGTGTGGACCACATTGCCCTCATCAATGACCTTAATGACTGTTTCAAATGGGTCCAACATGTTTAGGGGCAGGATCTGCACTTACGACAGCCACACTGGGTAGGGTCCAGTGTCAGTAGGTCCCCGATAGCTTTATGTCTGCAATACATACTGATCCTTTCCATAGCTGTTCAGACCAAGCTTGTCAGGATCCTGGGGTGGTAGTTTCCAGTATCCATTCAGGCAACACCTTTGTTGTGAAGGACCACTGTTGTTGTACACTGCCCTTTGGGTACATATCCTGTGGTAAGGCTGACATTGGGCAGTAGTGTGATTTGGCATTCCATTCTTCTTGGAGTCCATGTTGGCCTCAGCCCAGGACACCATCCCATACCTTTGCTGCTGTGTGTTTTGCTTTGTAGATGATGGCTGTTACCTCAGCATCTGCAATGTCAGGGGGCCAGCAGTCTGCTGGGATAGATATTTTGCATTCTGGGGGGGGGGGTTGCACTGCACTTGTCAGGTTGTATGTTGGCAATATGTGTGTGTGTTTGGTATGTTGTTTGTAATATCTGTGTGATTCAGAGCATATCTGTGAATTCCCAACATGGTTCCTACCATCAGTTGAGTAAGCCTTGTGATTATCCTTAGTGTCCTGTACAATTTGTATCTTCATAGGTTCATAGGTTCATACTAGGCTATCCACCCTAGGGCATTAGTAAGCCGAGCCAGAGTGTGTGTGTGTCTTTCGCCACCCCTTGCTATGTGAATATTATGGCCATTTATGATTTTCGTTACTGTGCCTCTGTCTGGACATGACACAGTGAAGACCCCCCAGTGTACATCTACGATCATCCATCCACTTGGCAATATTCCTGTTGAGGGGTGTCAATGAGGGGCTCTGCCTAACATGGATTGGGATCCTGTTCCAGGGTGTGGGGAGCCCCTGGGTTATGTATCTGTCCCTCCAGCACATCCTATTTCATTATGTGTTGAGGCTGACATCTGTCACTCTCACAGCTCCAATGGCTTTGATTTCCTGGGGTGGAGCATGTCCATTACTCCTGTGTTGGACATGGCCTTGTACAACAGACATACAATGCCTCTGTGTAGGCAGTCTGTGACTGCATTCAGCTGGGGTGTCTACAGCCAGGCAGCATATGACATATATTTGACACCCTTTATCCTCTTGGTGAGGTACCTTTGAGGTCTTCCTAACCGCTGCAGATGTCAGGTACGGTACATCCCATATGAGTCATTGTAGCAGATTATGGGTCTGATAAGGGAACAGTACAGGGGCACAGTGACCTCTGTTGATGTAGATGTGAATCCTTTCATGATACGGTGTCCAATATAGATGGTCTTCCTAGCCACATTGGCATTGTGAGTGTCACATGACAGGTTACTGTCGACTTGTGTCCCTAGGTCCCTGATTACACCTTGCATACATAATGGTTTACCACCTATGTGGTAATTTGTGAGTACCTTGTTTGGTATTTGGTTGGACATTCATACTGTCCAGTGTCTTCAGGATGTCTGGGTGGGGTTCCTGTGTGTGAGAGTGTGGTCTGTCGCATGCTACAGACTGTACAGCAGTTTTGACTACAGTTAGGTGCACATGGGTGGTCTCCGCTGCTTCGTGCATTGTCACTTACCTGGCCGTATGGGTGTCTGTGCTGCATATGGATACTCCCCCTCCTTTGATGTTTTGGTCCAGTTGTTGGGGCCATAATGCATGATATGTGGTATAACCTGGTAGTGCTGGTGTGCTGTCAGTAGGCTTGCAGCAGGCTTCTGTCACTGCACAGACATCGATGTTCTCCATACTGGGAAGTGCCTCAGGAGCATGCATATTGCAGTTTACACATCTGGCATTGGTCAGCATTACCCTTATGTTTCTTACCACTTATGTTTTCTAGGGTGATGGGTTAGTCTTTTCGGCCTTGCCTACGTACGGCTCTATGGAGGTGGCAAAGGCCTTATCCAGTATCCAGATGCCCAGGTGTAACAGGTGCAAGCCATCCCTGGAACAGCAGCATGGCTTGTCATGCATGACATCTCAAGCAGACAGACATTAGACCCTCTTGGACTGACAGCTGTAATTGTGCCACCTGTTAAAGCTGATCATTCTGTGTTTGTACTGTGGCATCATTCTTGGTGAGGGTTGGATGCTGCAAACGGCCAGTGTCATACCGGCCTGGAGTACATACTCAGAGAGCTCATCCATGTCTATTTTCATGTAGTCCAGGGAGGTACATCTCAGGTCATTCACACTAGCATGGACAATGGGTGCATCATATTTCTGCTTGCTTTGGGGTGGCCTGCGTACTTGTGTTATGTGGCATGTTGTGGCAGCCTACAGGCAGCTTACTGTACCCTTTCCCTTGTTCAGTCTGGTGAGTGGGACAGCAGTGTGTCTGCCTATACAGACACCTATTACAACTGTATCAGGCATGTTGTTTCTCCTTCTGGCCTGTGACTGTTTGGCACACCAGCTTTGTGTACTATGTGTTGCATGTGCTATGTTTGGAGGTTGTGGTTGCTTGGGGTCTGCTTTGGAGGCCTCTGTTGGTGTGGTGTGTTTGTAATTAGGGCCTCCGGGAATGTTTTTCTGTGTTTATGTGTTTGGTTTACAGTTGTGATAGGTCTATGTGGGACTGGGTTTGTGGTGTATGTGGTTACCTTCTCCTCCTGACTAGTTTTGACAGTACTGAGGTGGGGGAGCTCAGCCTCTGGTTTGGATAAATGGTTGCATCTCTCACATATATTTGTATTTATTGGGGGGAGTTGAGGGTTGTCTGTGTACTTGGGGCAGGTGTCACATTGCCTCTGGATTCACAGATTCTACTTGTTGTGGCTGGCCTTAGTGGATTGTATGTGTGGACATACTTTATTGCCATACTACTGATCAGTGATTACTTCCCTTGTTATGTTTGCTCTCTCATGTAGTAGCTTCCTCATTCTCTTGCATGGTTTGGTAATGGCTGGAGTCCAGCATGCCAGATGCCTGCATGTATGGCATTGTGTGTTGTTGTTATTTGTGATTGCATAATCCAAGCATTTCTGGCTGTGTTCATGGAATGCCTGTATAACATGTTCTGTGGTGTGTCCCATATTCTGCACCTGCACAGGGCCTTTCGTAGATTCCACATCAGTTTGGAGGGGTGCAACTTATGCTTTACACATGTTTTCACTGTGGTTTTCTGGCCAGGGACTGTGGTCAGGATGTGTATATCCGGTGTGATTACTCTATGGTCTGGTCTTACCAGTGAGGGATACACTTCTCATCTTGCCATCCAGTACACATGTTGCTGATTATCACATCCAGTATGCTTACCCCTCTTGTGGGAGTGGTACGTTGTTCCTGGGCATTTTGGTTTATGAATTCTGGGAACTGTTCTCCTACTGTGTTGGTGATAGTATAATGCTCCCAGTGTATGTCTGGGTATTTTCAGTCACCCAATATAATGTGGTTTGGGGGGCTTGATATATTCATGTATTCCAACATAGGCCAGGTGCAGTTCCTGGTGTTAGGACAGTAGTCTGCAGCAGGCTATATACTGGGAGGCGGTTTTAGCCATTGATATTTGACCACAGCTAATCCATGCTGCTTCTTGTTGTGGTACCAACACGGGGGTGTGGTTATCCTTGACAATTATTGCTAGGAACCCTCCTTTTGTAGGTTGTTCCATGTTTTGAGGCTGTACAGCACAGTATGAGGTGTAACCTGGTAGTGTTAGGGTGCTGATGTGAGCCTTGACCCAGTTTTCTATTACAGGACTGATATCAACATTCTCCATACTGTGTGCGTTTACACTGCATGCATCTTGCTGTTTAGACTTCTGGCATTGGGTAGCAATACATCTAGGTTCCTATCCCTTGTGGTACCTATAAAGGTGGGTTTGTGTTTTGAGACTTACCTATTCAGGGCATGCTGTGGGTACTGACAGCCTTTGCCAGTATCCATGGGGCCTGGACTGATAGGTGCATGCCACCCCTAGCAGGTGGTGCATCATGTCATGCTCAGCATGTCTTCCCAGGCTGAAACACATTGGCTCCCCTTTGACTAACTGCATTACTTCAGCCAGTTATTGCAATTGATCATCCCATCATCATTTTGTGGCTTCATGCTTGGTGAGGGTGGATGTTAGTCAGGGTCCTCAAGTGTGCATATAGTACATGGTGTTACATTACTTAACACATGGCATTCATGCCACAGGTGGTGCTGCAGGGCTGCCTCTGTCGGATGCACATATTACACTCCCTGTACATGTTTGTGAGCAGGTCATGTCATTTTAGGCATCCCTGTTATTATTTGAGTGAGTCAGAGAGGGGTATCATTCCCAGGGTTCCCTCTGAGCCAGTGTATGTGCTATGCGTTGCCCCTTTGCCAAGGCCAGGGCATACTGGGCATGCCTCCTTCTGCCTACTAGGGCAGGCTCAGGTTGTTCCTCCTCCGAGTCACGCTCTGCCTGTGATGGCCTTGGCAATGGTGGGGGGCTGTTTGGCCCAGCCCTATGCTGGTCCTGCTGCAGCTGTTTTCGCAAGATCATATTATGTAGCATAGCACATACCATGACAATTTGGGTACATGTAGTTGGTGAGTACTGCAAGGCTCCACCAGATGTGTCCAGACACCGGAACCGTGACTTGAGCAGCCCAAACACATGCTCTATTACATTACGTGTTTGTGCGTGTGCCTCATTATGGCGTTCCTGTTCAGGTGTGTGTGCGTTTCTGATGGGTGTCATCAGCCATGGCTCCAGTGCATAACCTGCATCCCCCACTAGGTGTCCGTGTGGGATTTCCCCATTGGCAAATGTCTGGTACAGCTGCGTCAAATGCCAGATGTGGGAATCATGGTAGCTCCCAGGGCAGCCAGCACACACATTCATTATTATGCCCAGGGCATCACACATGACCTGGCAGTTGATGGAGGGGAAGCCCTTGTGGTTAATATAGGCCCTACCCCGCTCACCGGCTGGTGATTTGATGCATATATGCGTGCAGTCTATTGCACCCACTACCTCACCGTATTCCGCTATTTGCTGGAAGAGACGCATATTGCTGGCCAATACCTCACGGGCATTGGGGAAATATACATGATCACTGACATGTGCTGACATGGCATCCAGGAACTGGTGCAGTACCCTGTGATATCCCCATCATATCACCAGTTGGTCTCTGGAAGGTACCTGTTGCTAGTATTCTTAGGCCAACACATACCTTGGTTTCCACTAAGATGGGTTCCCCTCTGTTGGTTCTGTGTGTGAGGCATGGCCTGCACAGCTCAACTATTTGCTGCAGGAGGTCTCTGTCCACTCTATAGCGCTCTACTATCTCCAGCTCATGTAACCCATGGTAGGTGACCCTGGGCCTGTACACTCTTCTCTGTCTCCTCACTGTGGGTTGTCCGGCACCATCTGGATTGTAACCACCCTCAGCAAATCGCCTATGTCTCATTATGACAGCTATGGCAGCCCCTAGTATTTCTGCTCTGAGTTCAGCTTTTTCAGTTTTCACTTCTATTAGCTTACTCCTGTCTTGCAGTGTCTCTTGAGAGAAACATCCTGCACTGCTGTTTGCAGAGTTTTAAGTGCTGGGCTGAGCTACTATTCTGCCTGTGTAATTGCCTTCTTCTAATTGTTTTCACCTGCTAGCTCCAGCAGTATTCCCTGCTAGCTTCCTACTAATTCTGTTGCTTCCTTTTTCCTTTCTGTTTCCTCAGGGGGGAGCAGCGTGCATACCAGCAGAAACACGCTCACAGTGGCTTACATGCGTGCACACATGCTTAGACGGTTCAGGATCTGCCTATTCGGGTTAAAACGCGCGCACACCAGTGCAAACAGTGTTACAAATCTACCAACATGCTCCCACATGCTCAGTCTGCCTTACACGTGCACACACTGCCCTACTCGCGCTTCATGAAAGTGCACCGCAAGATGCACACCCAGCAAGAAACTTTGGCGTAAGTAACAGTGTACACCTTCCATTTCTCGACTTTCCCATGCTTATCTTGTGGCACTCCTCTTTCCATGATCTGTGTCTGTCATCTGTCATGTAACACTGACCTCCAATGAACTGCATTTCTTTCTACCATTCCCCCCTGTGATGTCACCTATCTCCTACTCCATTCCTCCCCCTTATGTATCTCTTACACTACTCAGACTGTGCTCATTTGCTATGTGACTGTGGGATTCAGTATCCTAACCCTCATTTACATCAGATTGCCTACTAATGCTTAGTTACATGTCTTAGACTCAGCTTCCCCCCTTAGCAATCACTACATGGTGGCCATGTTGTTTTTGGTCTGCTGGTCCCTGCATTGTCATTCCATGTATTGCATAAAACCCACATTTGTGGGTTTATAACCTTTATTTTTATGTTTTATACAGCGTAGCCCGTTTGTGCGGGGCTGCGCTGCGTTTAAACATCAGCGATCACCGAAAAAAATATATATATTTATTTAATATTTGCATCGGGGTACCTTGCCAATGGCCACATATTTGGCCATTGGCATGCTGCCTGACACATATGCACCCTTTATTTGGAGCTGACATGGCTCCATTGTGTTTTTTGCAGAAACGTACTCAGTTGTCAACTGAGTACATTTCTGCAGCTAACACGTCTCTTACATGGGCTGGTTTCTGCTTCGTGGATCGCTAATATACCTCATTTGCATACCTTTCGGCTGCAAGTGAGGTATTTAGCATATCCATGCCCAGTCCGTGTAAGAGACGTTTTAGCTGGTCTCTTACACGGAGTTTCGGGCTGTTCCTGGATCGCGAGGCTTGCATGGAGTGTTACACATCTCTTACACTCCGTGCAAGCCTTTGTGAATCCTGCCCTTTATTCACAGAAAAAAAAAATGAAAAGAAAGAAACCTGGCCTGGTTTCACTGCTTAGAGTACTTAACAATGCTTACCTAACTTGTGTAATTACCTCATGATAAAGCTGTAGCAGTAATAGTAGTGTTAGGCAATATCTAAGCAAATAACTTATATAGCTATAAATCTTTGCTAAGTGTGCATGGTTTATAACCTTATTTTTATGTTTTATACAGCGTAGCCCGTTTGTGCGGGGCTGCGCTGCGTTTAAACATCAGCGATCACCGAAAAAAATATATATATTTATTTAATATTTGCATCGGGGTACCTTGCCAATGGCCACATATTTGGCCATTGGCATGCTGCCTGACACATATGCACCCTTTATTTGGAGCTGACATGGCTCCATTGTGTTTGCAGAAACGCTCAGTTGTCAACTGAGTACATTTCTGCAGCTAACACGTCTCTTACATGGGCTGGTTTCTGCTTCGTGGATCGCTAATATACCTCATTTGCATACCTTTCGGCTGCAAGTGAGGTATTTAGCATATCCATGCCCAGTCCGTGTAAGACGAGGCGTTGGTCTCTTACACGGAGTTTCGGCTGTTCCTGGATCGCGAGGCTTGCATGGAGTGTTACACATCTCTTACACTCCGTGCAAGCCTTTGTGAATCCTGCCCTTTATTCACAGAAAAAAAAAATGAAAAGAAAGAAACCTGGCCTGGTTTCACTGCTTAGAGTACTTAACAATGCTTACCTAACTTGTGTAATTACCTCATGATAAAGCTGTAGCAGTAATAGTAGTGTTAGGCAATATCTAAGCAAATAACTTATATAGCTATAAATCTTTGCTAAGTGTGCATGGTGAAATGTTTTATCCTGACAATTGAGAGGCACACCATTTGTGGAGCTGTAGCTAATGTATAAGGTACCAATGCTACTACATTTGCCGTGTATTGAAGAGAATAGAAATCATGTGTTTGAGGCATGGATACCAAAAAATTCAACTTGAGAGCAAACCTCGAGGGGTGAATCTCACCATGCATGTTGAGAAAACATAATAAATGGTAAAGATTGGTGAGACTTGATCATAATTCTTTGCAGTGCATGGAGTTTTCTCTATCCCATGTACTACCAGTACTACCAGTTACATGCATTTACACAAAGGATAAAAAAAGCATGATGTGTTCACCAGCTTTGAAAGCCAGTGAACCACTTAGCAAGTGCTGATGCACAGAGAGCATGTACATATTTTATTTGTTTAAGAATTCTGTGGGAGAGAAAATGCAGGGGCATTTTTTAAATATTGCTCTAACCTCCTTAAATACATTAATGGCAGACTGTAATGTTCTGTGTTCACAACAAAAATATAAGGCATGGTATTTAGGGACAGTTAGTGAAGGAATGCCCCTTGCATGAGACCTGACCATAACAGCATTTAGGGGTATCAAAAAAGCTGTTACACACCCCTGGAAGTGCTATTACAGACATGTCTCATGCTATAGTAACATTTTACTGGTTTATCTTTTTTCCTATTTTGGAGTGCAGTTACAGTGGTCTATGGTTGAAATTTATAGAGAACTGCTCAGAAGTGAAGTTTGCTGCTTATATAAGCTGATTTGCAACTCAGCAAGAATGTAGTCCATTGTTACACATATTCTACATTTTGCTGAATCAGATTAAGTAGTAATTTACATGTGTATAAATACATCACCTGAGTAATTTAAATGACTGCTCAGCCAGATGCCCATGGGACTTATACAAGCATGTAGTACAGCCTTATATCTCCTGCAGATTAACACACATATAAACACACACCACATACAGGCATGCACAAACACACTGACGTATAGGCTTACATGCTGGTCCACATATAGACATACACTGAAATACACACACAAACACATACAAACATACACACACACACACACACACACACACACACACACACACACACACACACACACACACGCACACACATCCAATGAAGTCACAACAGTGTTTTATGAACCATGGATATAGGTTGTCTGTGGGACTTTCCAGATGTATTTGTTCCAGTTAAGGGATAATATCTGTGGATGAGATATGCAGGAAATAAAAGAGAGGAAGAAATTGTGGGTGACATGGGGGAATATTGGTGGAGGTGCTTGCAGCACATTTGTGGCGGTCACTAAAGTGTCTGGAAATCATCTGCAGACAAGCTGGAGGAAGTATTTGTAGAAGTGGAAGTCAGGTTATGTCCTGTGAGATTACTGAATTTCCTAGTGCTACATTTCAAAGAGTTTTGGAGATGTATCATAGAATGACCTTTGTCTCTACTAATGGCTTTTATGGCTATGCTCCTTAGATTTGTATACTGCTCTATGCTTTCAGAAGTGAGATTAGATTTCCAGGAGTGCCAGGATTCATCACAGAGTTTGAAGAGGGATTTTAACTTATGGGATACCCACTTTTGAGGTTTGAAGCTAGTCTACAGATTAAGGGAAAGTGTCAGTCTTGTAGACTGGAGAGAGTGTGTATAAGGAATTCAGCTGCTTTGTTAGGATCTGTGGTATCAAGAATAAAGGGTACAGTCATGGTAAGAGAGAGGTGAAGATAGGTTTGCAATATTGGCAGTAGTTTTAGATCTGAAGGGCATTCATTCTGGTTTTATTTTGGGAGATGGCATAAAATCAAGAAACTGATAGCGTAATTGACATTAAATGAGGGTGACTGAATTGTGATGTTGGAGATTTTGTTTGAGCTACTGGAGATGATGAGAAAAATAAGGGAGTGGGCTTTGGTCAAAAGGTTGGCTCTGGTAGGTTGTTTGTCTAGTTATGTCAGTTGTTGTTCCATGAGGTAGCCCAAGCCCTCGAAATTAATTGGCTTTAACATGTTGACATTAAAGTTGCCTGAAATAATTATATATTTTTTGTTTGTGTGTGATTAGAGTGACTGAACCACATTGTTAACTTTCTATAGAGAGGAGTGGAGTGTGAGGTATGTAACACATAAATGGATATGTGTACACTAGATATTTTCCTGCAAAGAAGAAAAGTTGTCACCACCTGATTTTGTTTTAAATAATCCAGAAAAAAGGCATGTATAGCCAGTTACTGCACAGTTAGTGACAACAATTTTATGCCTCTATAAACCAATAATGTTAGTCAACAAATGGCAGCTAAAATCATGCATATGAAATGCAAACATATGGCATGTGGTAATGTTGATATGTTAACTACTAGAAGTGTAGAATCTGCCCCCCTGTCACTGTGCTGTTGCTAAACTTATCAAATGCAATGCTGTGGTACAGTGAAAAGAAATGCAGGGATTTCTGTATTTAGGAAGCGTGATTATGTTAGTTAAATCACAATATAATTATAAGCATAAAATATTTAGCAACCATGACAGCTCCAAGGATAAAGGGATAAAGCTTTGGCTATGACTCTGGTAACCTGAATTTAAGTAACATCTCAGACACCTGAGTAGCTGGCAGGGAAGATGAGAGTGAGTAGATACTGTCAGCTCACCCATCCTGGAGGAGCAAGGCAGCTCTGCCTTACCACTCGGGTGATACCTAGCAGGAAGACTAGGTGTTGCACCTTTGGCTCCCAACCCTGTAAATATGAGCTGTCTGTGTGCAGGCATGTAAGCCATGAGATCATGTAGAAATATGTACCCTATGGTCAGCCGCACAAAAGTATAGCTCTGCGAGCTGCTACACAGGACACAGAAATGCTCCAAGAAGATAAAGGAAGCCACCCCATTGGACCAGTAAGCTGGCCTACTTCATCCTGCCTAACTTTCACTATAACGGGAACAAACAGGATAACAACACGGCACCTGAGTAGACTTGAATGAGTTGTAGGACTCTTGCTTAGCCCAAAGATGCCTGGCTATTACCAACAATAGAATGAATGGGTTGATTGGGCAAGCAAAAAAAGGCTGTTAATCAAAAAAATGAAGTCAATTATGTATAGGAGGAAAAAAGAGAATACCCTATAACATGGATAGAGTACAAATTCTTATAGATAAAATGTCATATACTATTGCGGTAGTACTTAACTTGCCACGTGATGTGATAAGTGGTCAAAATTTTCCCAAATTTAAAAACCTGTGGAAGCTAAGGAGGAGAAAACATTCAGCCAGCTATATATGCATGAAATATATATTGAATCAGTAAAGGAAAGAATGCAGAGATACAAGGCAGCAAAACTGAATTAATATTTGCCTATTGATTGAAAGGTTACAAAAATCTTACACTAAATCTTGCAAAAAGGATCCAGTTATTAAAATAATAAAGGAAGCCAGTGTGTAAACTAACAGAGAGAGAGTAGGCTTATCAAAGGACTACAATAGTTAGAATAATAAAAGAAATGTGGAAACTGAGAGGGAAGAGGTCATTATTAAGAATATACTAAGGGAAGTGAGTGTAAAAACTGAGGAAGAAAAAGATGAATCTCAGAATGAAGGAACAGGGAAAGGACAACTTGAACAGAGTCTTGAGGTTCTCCTTGCTTCACAAAAGCATCAGACCAGCCAGAAACACTAGAAGGACTCTAATGATATAGAAAATAAGGGAAATAACAAAGAAGAGAAGATCAAACTGAAGGTATGCAAGGAGGAAGAAAATTGTTTTCTTGAGTTGCATCAATGGGCCCAGACAATATCCCAGGATGCCTTTTAAATATCATGAAACATGGTGTATAATGTCCTCTGGAATTGCTGTTTAACTGTAGCCTCCAAACAGGCTTCATGCCTCACAAATGAAGATCAGCAACAGTCATCCCTCTGTACAAAAGTGGGCCATCTACAAAGCCTGTGAACTACAGACCCACAAGTCTCACTAGTCTCATATGCAAAGCTATGGAAAGAATTATCATGGAAATGGTCAACAATGACATAAGAAACCTCCAGACACTGGAACCAACCCAATTTGGTTTAATCAAACTAGGAGCCATAGTCAAGTCCCCAAATGATGTGGACATCCTAAAGAAGGGCCTCACTGAGACAGATGCCTGGTGTCAGAGCCATGGCCTCAAGCTCAATGCCAAAAAGTGCAGTGTCATCCTCTTTGGTAAAAACTCTGTACCCGTGAACTACCACATAGGCAGCAATCTACTTAACACCGAATGCTTGATAAGAGACCTTGGGACCCAAGTGGACAGTAGTCTCTCCTTTGATAGTCACATTGCCACAGTAGTCAGGAAGTCCTTCTACATGGCACACCTCATCATAAAAGGGTTCTCATCCAGGAAAAAAGAGGTCATTGTTCCCCTCTACTCATCACTCATTAGACCCATTATAAAGTACAATGCCCCTTTTGGAATGTACCTCACAAGACATCTGCAGCAGCTGGAAAGGCCACAGAAGTACCTCACAAAGAGGATTACTGGCCTCAAACAAATGCCCTACACTGACCGCCTCAAAAAACTCAAGCTTTACTCCATACCATATCATCTACTCCGAGGTGATCTCTGCCTAACATATAAAGCTATGTCAAACCCAGAGCTGTTGGACATGCTACACCTAAAGTAATCCCAATCCCTCCAAGCTACATGCTCTAGGGACCTAAACCTTGTCACCACAATAAACAGGACACGCTGGAGGGATAGATTCCTGTCCCAGAGACTTCCTATACTCTGGAACAAGCTACCCATCTATGTCAAGCAAAGTTCTTCATTAGCACTCTTCAAAAAAATCTTGATGAGTGGATGGGAAATAGGAAATACACCCCAGGGATCACTTCTGTGTCTCTGCTGGACAGTGGCACAGGAAAATAACTTTCTTGGGTGGCGTAAGCTATGGTAGCTTGCTGGCTAGGCTTATGTAGGCCCTTGGGCTGATAGCCTAGTACCTACCTATGAACCTATGAACCTATCAAGGGCCGGGCATGCCTACTCAACCTGGTGGATGTCTTTGAAAAGGTCAAAGGATGAGGGCAAAATGGTTCACACTGCCTAACTTGACCTGGCAAGGCATTTGACACAGTACCTCACTCAGGCATTATTGACAAACTCAGGAGTTTAGGTATAAACCCTAATGTCACCCAGTTGATAGCCAAAAAAATTGAACTGGGGATTCCAGCTCTACAAAGAGGCCAGTCACAAGCAGAGTCCTTCAAGGATCAGTCATGGGACCACTCCTTTTTGGCATTTACTTTTCTGAAGTCAAAGCCAATGACAATTTCCTCTGGCTGACTAAATTTGCAGATGATCGCAAATTAAGAGCAGTCATAGAATCCGCCATCAACACAAATGTTCTCCAGCAAGGGCTGACATAGACAAATAACTGTTGTCAAAACCATGGACTAAAACAAAATGCCAAGAAAGGCATAATAGTATCCTTTGGAAAGTTATCCACTCCTGGTAACTATCAACCAGGCATATCCAACAACTGAACATCCACAGAAATTCCTCAGTAAAACAATACAGGGCATAAGTAAAATGTCCAATGCAGACCACCTCAAGGCTTTATCCCTATATTCTGTCTCCTACAGGCTATTGAGGGCAGATTTATGCCCGGCATACAAGGCATTATTAGAGCCCACTCTGATGGTCCTCCTGCATATCCACAAAACAAACAGCACCAGAATTACCGTTTCTAAAGACTTAAACCTTGCCTGTGATATAAATAAGACCTGCTGGAGAGGTAGGTATGTATCCCAGAGAATACCCCATCTCTGGAACATGCTCCCTATCCATGTGAAGCAGAGTTTCTCTTTAACCCAATTCAAGTGTTACTTGGACAGTTGGATGGGGAACAGGAAATTCATCCCTGGTTTGCCACCTATGTCTCAAATGGTTCATTTCCCGGGCCCCTACCTGCACATGTTTCATCTCCCAAGCCCCTGCTTACACTTATCAAGTGTACCAGAACTTGTCAGAGATTTGGGATGCATGGCTAGGCTTAAAAATGCCCTTGTAGTCATTAGCCTAGTAAACACTGATTCACCTAAGATACATATATAAATATATATATATATATATATATATATATATATATATATATATATATATATATATATATATATATATATATATATATATATATATACATGTATATATATATATATAATATATATATATATATATATATATATATACACATATATATATATATATATATATCTACACACACACACACACACACACACACACACACACACACACACACACACACACACACGCATACATACACACACACACACACACACACACACACACACACACACACACACACACATATATATATATATATATATATATAGATATATATATATATAGATATATATATATATATATATATATATATATATATATATATTTAAAGTATAATGTTTCTGACCACATCTTGATTAATGCAGCATGGCAGCATGGAACAAATGGACATGTTTCTAGCATACTAGCAGGAATATTGCACTTTAGAAGCATGCACAATGGGCCAGATTCACGAAGGCTTGCACGGAGTCTAAGAGTAGTGTAAGACTCTATGCAGCCAACATGTCTGCCGAGCGATCCAGGAACAGCCGCCAGGGGTGTGCAAGAGAGCTCCTAAAACGACTCTTGCACGGACAGGGTTAGTTTATGCAAATTACCTCATTTGCTGCTAAAAGCTATGCAAATGAGGTAAATTTGCGATCCAGGAAACACTAACCTGTCCGAGTAAGAGTAGTGTTATTTGTAGAAATGTACTCGGTTGGCAACTGAGTACCGTTCTGCAAATAGCAAAACGGAGCCATGACAGCTCCAAATAAAGGATGCATCCAGTTGATGAAGCATGCCAATGGTCAAATATATGGCCATTGGCATTTTTATGTATTGCAAAATAATAAAAAGTAATTTTTTTGTTTTCCCTCGATCTCTGATGTTTAAGCATAGTGCAGCACCGCGCAAACGTGCGGTGTACTAAAAAATCAGAAAATCAAGAATTTAAAAGCCACAAATATGATTTAATTCAAAATATTTATCTGCCATGCAAGTGAATGGCAGGCTGAAGACAACATGGCTACTGAGTAGTGGTTGCTAAGGGGGAAGCTCAGTGTGAGAGATGTAACCAGGCATTAGTAGGCAATCCTATGCAAATGAGGATAAGGATAGTGAATCCCAATATGTCCTACTATGTGAACCATGTCCCTAGAGTGTAAGAGTAGGATAAGGGGAGGAACAGAGTAGAAGATGGGTGACATCATGAGGGGGTATGTATCAAAAAGACTGTAAGCTTATTGGAGCAGAGTGGCATGTGTTTGCTGTGAGTTGCACAGGACTAGGAGAGGTGTGTCTACAGTTGTCTAAACTGAAACCCAGAAACCAAAGGTGTACGCCGTGGCTATCACAAAAGTTTCTTGCAAAACTGCTTACACTGTGTGCGCATGTGTGCGCATGTGTAAACCCGTCTAAGCTGTGTGCGCGGGTGTGCGGCCGTGTAAGCCTGTGTTAGGCCATCTAAGCTTGTATACATGAATGTGCACCCGCCTAAGCCTGTGTAAGCTTGTGTAAGCCTGTGTGCATGCGTGTGCACGAGTTTGCACTTGTTTGCGCAGCGCTGCCCCTTGTGGAAACAGAAAGGGAAAAGGAAGGAAAAGAAGTAGTAGAAAGTTAACCAAGGAGAACCAGCAGAGCTGCCAGGTGAAATCAATCAGAATCAGCCAATTACACAGGCAGTACAGTATCCCAGCCCAGCCCAGCACTTAAAACTCTGCAAACAACATTTCCCCATGTTTTTCTCAGAAACACTGCAACACTGCAGTCAACAAAGAGAAGTGAAAACTTAAAAAGCTTAAACTGAGACATAAAAATGTTAGGGACTGCCATTGCTGTTATAAGGCGACATGTGCAAGATGCTGAGGGTGGTGCCATTGTGAATGCTGCTGAGCAACCCACAGTGAGGAGACAGAGAAGAGTGTACAGACCCAGGGTAACCTACCAGGGGCTACATGAGCTGGAGATAGTGGAGCGCTATAGAGTGGACAGAGAGCTCCTGCAGTAAATTGTTGAGCTGTGCAGGCCACACCTCACACACAGAACCTACAGAGGGGAACCCATCCCAGTGGAAACCAAAGTATGTGTTGGCCTAAGAATACTAGCAACAGGTACCTTCCAGAGACCAACTGGTGATATGATGGGGATTTCACAGGCATCAGCATCCAGGGTACTGCACCAGTTCCTGAATGCCATGTCAGCACATGTAGGTGATCATGTATATTTCCCCAATTCCCATGAGGTATTGGCCAGCAATATGCATCTCTTCCAGCAAATAGCGGAATACCCTGAGGTAGTGGGTGCAATTGACTGCATGCACATACACATCAAAGCACCAGTCGGTGAGCAGGGTAGGGCCTACATCAACCGCAAGGGCTTCCACTCCATCAACTGCCAGGTCGTGTGCGATGCCCAGGGCATAATACTGAATGTGTGTGCTGGCTGCCCTGGAAGCTACCACAATTCCCATATCTCGCATCTGACGCAGCTGTACCAGACATTTGCCAATGGGGACATCCCTGACGGTCATCTAGTGGAGGATGCTGGATACGCACTGGAGCCATGGCTGATGACACCCATCAGAAATGCACACACACCTGAACAAGAACTCCATAATGAGGCACACGCACAAACACGAAATGCAATTGAGCGTGTGTTTGGGATGCTCAAGTCACAGTTCCGGTGCCTGGACACATCTGGTGGAGCCTTGCAGTACTCACCAACTACATGTACCCAAATTGTCATGGTATGTGCCATGCTACACAATATGATCCTGCAAAAACAGCTGCAGCAGGAACAGCATGGGGCAGGGTCAAACAGCCCCCCACCATTGCCAAGGCCTGCACAGGCACAGCGTGACTTGAAGGAGGAACAACCTGAGCCTGCCCCAGTAGGCAGAAGGAGGCATGCCCAGTATGCCTTGGCCTTGGCAAAGAAGCAACGCATAGCTCATACACTGGCTCAATAGGAACCCTGGAAATGATACCTCTCTCTGACTCGCACATAAAATAAAAAGGATGCCTAACTTGATACTACCTGTTTCCAAAAATGTAAAGGGAGTGTAGTATGTGCATCTGACATAGGCAGGCCTGCAGCACCACCTGAGGCATGATTGTCATGTTTTAAGCAATATATAGCAATGCTAAGCAGCTTTTACCAATATCTAGTATATGTAAACAAAATTGATCGTGCAATGCTGGCCAAGGTAGGGCAAAGTTGAGCAAAGTCAGTTAAATATGCTCATAACTGCTTTACTGTTTCTTAAGCAGTCTGGTCTGGCCAGCATGAAAATAAAAAGCAGTGACAGGGCTTGAACCCAGGATATTGTGCACTATAGTCACAGTACTGAACCACTAAGCTATGATAGCATTACAGTAGCACAGGCACAGCAGGACAATTGTACACTAATGCAAACACAAAGCAATGCTGTATCATGCCCCTAATGAGGCAAATGGGTAACCTCACCCACACGCCTATGCAGACAGAGAACATCAGGCCAGGCGTTGTGATGTGGGTTGTGTAGGCTATGAAGTCGCAAGTTAATATATCTGACAATGGACGCTAAGATCTGTAGTACAGTAGTATGCCTCAAGCCAGTACGATAGGCAACAGTAACAGACTGTAATGGTGTCCTGTACATAGCAGTGCAGGCACAGCAAATGTGTATAAGTGTCAGCTGAAACCCACATCCTATGTACACCTACAGTAACAATCCGGTGTGCCCACAGGTAGAAATGTACAAAGAATAGCTGTCCCCCCTGTATGTAGAAATGTTGATAAGTCTATGCAAAGTGTCTCATGGAAGCCCTGCAGGCACAGCATGATCCCTGTTGATCTATGACACAAAGGTGAGCCCTGCTGTAAAAATACACCTTGATTTACCATACACATATAGTATAAATGTGTATACTGTGCATGCTCACACACTCCAACAAATGTAGTGGATTTCATTCAGCATCACACTGAAAGGTCATATTGGGCATGCTCACACACACAGGCTAAACACGGATGTGATAATAAGGGATCTATGGACAAATGTGAATAGTCATCTCTACTTCCAGAAACACATTCACAAAGTGGTCTGAAAATCCTGCTATGTGTACACACAAACTGCCAAGGTCTGTGCATGTAGGTCAAAGGAGGATGCCACTACTCAGCAGTCATCAGACCTGTCAGAGAGTACCACAACACACTTGCGATGAATCTGACTAGGCACGTTCAGCAGCTAGAAAGACCAATGAAGTACCTTAACAAGAGGATTACTGGCCTCAGATAGCTGCCCCATACAACAAGAATGAATGTAACCCAAGCTGTACTCTGTTGCATACTGTCTACGCAGGAGATCACTGCCCAACAAACAGGTCCAAGTCATGGTTACACTCAGATCTGTTCTGAGTTACAGCTCAATGGCACTAAATGTACAGAGCCAACTGATATTGGCAACATCTTGGCAGATAGGATCAGTGTTAACTTTACCCCCTCTCACCCCATGAAAGAGCACATGTCTATAATGGAAGACTGAAAAGTTGCTTATCATCACGGCTGCACGGGTAAAAAACACTCTCCGAAGCCAGTATCACAGCAGCCATGGGACTAGATAAATTCCCAGGCTGTGTAGTATCTACTTCCCTGAAGTAAACATTAACATGGAAAGTCTGTGGCTACTGAAGTTTCCAGAGGACTGCAAACTAGGAGCCATCATTGTAAACACTAAAGATGTGGACATCCTGCAAAAGGGCCTCACTGAGACAGATGGCTGTTGTCCAAGCAATGGGCTGTAGTTCAATGCCAAAACGTGCATTATCATCACCTTTGTTAAAATCTCTGTAGCCAAGAACTACAACATAGGTGGTAGTATACCTCACACTGTAAGTGTGACAAGAGACCCTGGGTCACAGGTGGACAGTGGATACAACTGTGATAAGCACATTCCCACAGTAGTCAGGAAACCCTCTTATGTGGCACACCTCATCACAAAATGTGTCTCATGCAGAATAAATGAGGACAGTGTTCCCTTCTACTCACCACTCACTAGAACTATAAAAAAGTACAACGCCACTGTTGCTATGTACCTCACAAGACAACTACAACAACTGGAAAGCCAGCAGCAATAACTCACAAAGAGCATTAGTGGCCTGAAATACATGCCATACACAGACCATCGCAAAATGCTCCATCCGTACTCCCTTGCATATCACCTACTCAGAGGTGTTCACTGCCTAACATACAAAGCTATGTCAAACATAGAGCTGCTGGATATGATCCACATAAAACACTCACAATCACTCTGACCTTTGGACTCAAAACCACGAGTGAAATACAAAAGGAAGGGGTGTAGTCATTTACCTTATGGATATCCAGACCTTCAGGTTACTGGCACAGCATGAGGCCTTGGAGACCATGCAAGTGCAACTAACATTGGGCAAAGCTGCCCATCAGATTGTAGCCTGCTACAGATCACGTACCTTGTCTCAGGAACCTTGCTCAGTATTCCGGAGAACAATGGCAAATATAAAGGTCCTATCAAACACCATTATATGAGGAGATTACAACTAGCCAAACATTGAGTGTGTGAATTACTCGTATACAATGTCCTTTGCACAATGTGTCCTACAGTTAAGAAACTCTAACACCCTGGAACAGCTGGTCAACACGTCCACTACAGGTGACAACATACTGGGCATGATCATCACAAACACGGGGCACCAGTGTTCCACAACAGAGATAAACCCCTCGCTAGGAATATCAGATCATGAAGTAATCACACTGGACATCCACATCCCGCCCCCACACCCAGTCAATGAAACCACTGTGAAGACATTTGCAAAAGCAAACTGAACACTTCCCAAGACCAAAGTGGAAAGTTCCAATGACCTCTTGCTATAGGATAATTGTATGCAATCTGCAGAAACATTTACAAGTGCATCCTATGAGTATCTACAGGGATGCATGGAATGAGACATCACAAATAAAACCAAGATGCACTCCTCCAAAAATAGAACAACAAGCAGGTGTTTGTTGTCCATAAATAAGCTAGACAAGAGAAGGAGGAAACAAACACATGATAGATCCAACTTCACTAAAGGAAAGGCATCACCGATCATTATCAGGAAGAAACAATGATCGCTCATAAAATAATCCAAGGATGGTTTCTAAAGAAAAATAGCCAAGGAATGTAAGAATAACAACCACAAAGCCTTTGGTCGCTATACCAGACATGTAGGTGTCAACTTCCAAATATTCTGTCAGCTACTGAAAAAAGGAATGAAATACACCAAACCAACTTTCATTGTCCACATCCAGGGAGACAAGTTCAGTGTAAACTCCCCCCATCACCCCCAAAAGGGCCTGTGTCCATCACAGAAGGATGCAGAGACCCAGACATCATGGACATGCAGGTAAAGACAGCCCTCACCAAAGCTAAGAACATAGCATCAATATGACTGTATGTTGTCCCAGGCTGCGTCTTACACTAGGCCCATAAGGAACTACACACTCACCTACATTCACTGTCCAAACTCAACCGTACCACAGGCTATGTACCCAGAGAATGGCATACACTAACAGTCATCCAGCTCCACAAAGGGTGTGCCAAAATAAAACCTGGAAACCATTGCCCAATATGTCTGCTCAGCCGGGTCTACAGAGCTATTGAGCCAGTTGTCATAGAACCCATACACTGAGACATTGGAGATCTCCAGACACTGGACTCTACACAACTTTGCCTTGTTAAAGGCAGAGCCTGGCTCCCAAACCTAGTTGAGTTATTTAAAACAGTTACCATGAACATAGATGGAGGTGAAAGTAGTTCGCACAGCCCACCTGGACCTCACTAAGGGCTTACTACACCATTCCCCACTCTGTCATCATGGACAAGTGCACGCTTGAACATTAACAGCTATGTCACAGGATGGGTGGCCAAGTGGCTCACAGATCAAACACACATGTTCATAGTTGGTGGTGCCATGTCCAACTCTAAGCCAGTCACAAATGGCATCACATAGGTCTTTGTCCTGGGACCCCACCTGTTCAGTAGATACTGCTCAGAGGTACAGGGAAGCACAGCAGGTGTATGACTGAACAGGTTTGCAGATGAATGGTAACTGTGGTCCATAATCGACTGTAGAGCTGACACAGACATCCTCCAGAAGTGTCTTACAGAGACAGGTACCTGGTGTCAAAACAATGCCCTCAAGCTGGATGGCAAAGAATGCATAGTCATCCCCTTTGGGTAAAACAAAGTGCACACAAATTACCACATAGTTGGTAATCCAGCATGTACGGAGAAAGTCATTATGGCCCTGGGGACACAGGTAGATAGTAAACTCACCTTTGATGATCACATGCCCAAAGTGTTTAGACATTCCTTCAGTGTAGCCCATCTAATGTCACCTAATGTAACCCACTTCGTATAGTCTGATGATGTCACCATCCTACAAATATACCTGTGGAAAGGATAATTCCCAGTAATGTGTATAGTGCATCATATTAATGTGTATTCCTGTAGTATCATGAAGTAGTTAGGTAAGGATTTGAATCCTGCACTGGACAACTGTGTGTATGTGTTTGTGTGTGGTCCCCTTGGGAAGGAGAAACCTTTTAGGAGAGTAGTGAAACACCTCAAAAGTGGTAAATTAACCTTTGTCAAGTCTGATGATGTCACCATCCTACAAATATACCTGTGAAAAAGAGAACGTCTGGTAATATGTATAGCATGTCGTGTTAATGCCTACTCCACTAATATCATGAAGTAGTTAGGTAAGGGATTGAATCCTGCACTGGGCAACTGTGTGTGTGTGTGTGTGGTCTCCTTGAAAAGGAGCAACCTTTCAGGAGAGTAGTGAAACACCTCAAAAGTGGTAAACTAACCTTTGTCAAGTCTGATGATGTCACCATTCTACAAATATACCTGTGGAAAAGAGAACTCCCAGTAATATGTATAGCGTGTCGTGTTAATGCGTACTCCTCTAGTATCAGTAAGTAGTAAGTGCTTTAATGCATCATGCCTGCTCAGCTACCTCAGGGAAAGGTACATATAAGTGAGGTACACCTGTAATATATTACAGACATTAAGTTGAGACTGTGAGAGAATCAGAGCATATGTATTAATACACCTTTTCTGACGTGCAAGCAGTGTCTACTCTTACTTATTGACATTATTCATTAAGTGTAATTCCCCACTTTTCTGCCTAACGTCAGTACTTTTCAGAGGGATTCAGAGGGACACAGCTAACATTTGTTTACGAATC
This sequence comes from Protopterus annectens, assembly GCF_019279795.1. Taxonomy (NCBI): domain Eukaryota; kingdom Metazoa; phylum Chordata; order Ceratodontiformes; family Protopteridae; genus Protopterus; species Protopterus annectens. The sequence goes on from NC_056728.1 coordinate 260,267,301, forward strand.
AGGGACATCCCTGAAAAGCAGTCACAGTTGGGAAATACGGCCTCTGCCCTATTCAAATATGCCAGTGTTTACCCTGCTCTGATACTGTGTAGGGTTTGTAAAGTGCTACTGTAACATTATTTCCTGCTAGAATGGCTGGTTCCCTTTTCAGAGTCATGTCATGCAATTCCACAACAACTGCTGGTAAAGATCCACAGAACAAAATTTGTGTTATGGCATTCCTATTTTCCTTTTACATTCACTCATTGTAATACATGATATATTTATTACAGCACCAAGTTCTTGCATGTCTACTGTGGCTTAGTGGTACTTCATGCAGTGTAGTGTGTCCAAGTCCGGGGCTCGAGACTGACAAAGGTGTTTTATTTTGCTGCTCAGCAGAAAAAGGGCCCTGCCATACAGAGTGACTAAGGCACTTTTAAGCAGTTGTAAGCGGGTTTGCGCGAGTTTGCACGAGCTTAGCAATACTTAGCTAAGCGCACACAAGCGCACACTCGCGCAAACCCGTTAACTATTGCTTAAAAGTGCTTACTCCAGCTAACCCCCGCGCTCATTTCTTTAAAAGAAAAGAAAATGGGGAGATAGGAAAGTGGTGAAAAAGGGGCACAAAGAGGGAAAGACAGTAGGGAAAACAGCTCGGGATGTGCAGGATGGGTGTAGGAAAGGTCCATAGATGCCCATTTCTTTAATAGCAGCAGCTGTGCATATACTAATAATTTGGATGGAATTTTGAAACCTTCCACCCCTGAGAGAGGGGTGAGGACAACAAAGTATGTTGTACTGCCAATTAAATTTCAGTTTTTGTGTCCAGTGGACATGTGTGCAAAATGGGCAGCTATGTATAGGGCGTAATTTTTTTGTGGGAGCAGATTGCCCATTTTTTTTCAGGTGAGAGTGGTATGTGGGGTAGGGGAAGTAGGTATATTTGGGGAGGTAGGTTGGGGAGGTAAACAGACAAGACAAACAAGATGCATACAGGGCGGAATATGACACATGGGGTGGGTGAACACCATTGACGGGGAAGGGTGTTTGGAAATCGCAAGCCTATGAGCCCACAGATGGCAACAGTGGAACTGACATCCCCACCCATGGGCAGTCACCACTGCACCTTCACAGCTTGGAAGGTGGCTGTGCTGGGGGCTGCGTAGGAGGGGCAGGCTCACCCATGAGTCGCACCACTCTTGCCTCGAGCTGGCGTAGACGATCAGCGATTGAACGCTTGATCTCCCTACACACCACAGCCCGGACCATTCGGTGGGTGATAGGTGACCCTCCTCTGTCCACGCTTGCATGGGGGATGAGTCCCATCCCCTGCAGCGCTTCCACCCGAAGGTGGCACAGGGCCACTGGAGGAGGAGGTCCCGGGCTGGGCACCGGACATGCTGGTGCCAGGTGCCATCGCCAGCTGAGGTGGGAGAGGAGGGTCCACTGGGACCGGCCTTCCCATATGTTCTATGTTTAGCAGGTTTAATGACAATATGAGTTAGTAACAGGCAACAGCATTCCAAATTAGTTGTAACAGCATGCAGTAGTATTCCCATTAACCCAACACACAAGAATTCCAACAGTTGAACAGCAAGCATAACACATGCTTATTTAGAACAACAGTGGACATTCCAACAGCATGCAGGGTTGATTGGTGGCAATAGGCCACCAAGAATGTGGTATGTGAACAGGGCACATGCATCAAAGTACATGTAGATATTTATAAACCAATAGGACATATGTCCCAACAAAGTTTTTCAGATTGCACATACCCATTTAGGTGTGGAATGGCATTATTTATGACCATAAAGTAGGGTGTAAAAAGATCACTCCATTAACAACTTATATATACTTATAACTTTACTCTACATTCCTACTGACTGCAGGTATATATCCCCTACATGTATTATTACACTAGGCAGTCTCCATTAAATTGTGAAATGGGTTTTGATAGTTGTTTATATACCTGACCGGTATCTGACATACAAACTGTTCAAGATGCAGATGTTACTGCTACGTATTTATATATTTCATTTATATTCATATATCTACATATCTGGCTGTCTTCAGGTGACATTATCAGCTACATTTAAACAGACCCCTACATTTCTAGCAGCACACTGACATTTGTGGGGAACACAATCACAAGCTACTCATGTGCCAGATTAACCTGTACATGCTAGCCATGAACCAACAGTTGAGGACTGTATATATGCTTAAGAGCTACTGGCATTCCCTTCATCCACTTTAAATGGACCTACACAAGTGTGGATTGACAGCACTTAATACAACTGTACTATTTCCATAATGCAAGGGTACAACAACATATCAAAAATAGTGACACGGACACAGTCCAGGAATTATACCTTTATTAATTACATTACACACTTTTGTAGTGACTCTCATTCATTTCATATTTTGGTGCATGCAGAATACTTTTATTCAAGACTTATTATACCTTTATTAATGGGTTACAACACTCTTTTTCAGGCCCTCTCACTTATTTTATATAATAATACATGCAGAATAATTACTAACCTGCCTGGTGGTGCAGCCTTAGCAGCCTATCTGCATAGGCTTGCCGATTCACAGCATGGACACCTGCAGCTGTGAAGTAAATGAAGGGGTATTGAGACATACCTATCCATTATATAGACTACAATAGCATTTCTTACATACTTCATGCCATGGCTACCTACTCAGTAGTGGGGCATCTTGCATGTCACAGGCCTCCTGTATCCATCGGTTCAGTTGGTCCTGCTTCCATCTCTTCAGGTCTGCATGGTGGAGACGGACCTGCTCACCAATCCGCGGGATGCCTGTGGCACTGGTGAGATCATGAGCTAACCAGTTCCAAGCCTCCACTTTGTACTCCGTCCCTTGAAACTGGCCCTGCAGGAGTCTTGACTCATGATGGTGGACAAGGAGCCAGACCATGTATTTTGACTCCTCGATGCCCCACCATTGCGCTCAAAAGCGTGTACCCTCTCCAGCACCGACCATTCTGACTGCAGATGGGGAGCTACAACCAGTTATGGCGAGTATTTCCACCTATGGAGCTTAAATATGCCTCATTTCCCGCACTTATTTGTGATTGGCCATTTTTGAAAATTCTCAGCTAACAGCAAACCTGCTTAGCAATGGTTAAACTTCCATTTATAAGTATATGTATGTTAGTGCATGTTTATGCTAAGCTGTCATGGCTTAGTGGTTCAGTACTTTGATTATGGTGCACTGGCCATATTGCGTGCAGCAGCTCTTGCATTATTCCTGCACTCCATGCAGAGCTTGCTGACTCTGGGGGATTATCTTTATGTAATGCTGGAATGCATCACTATGCATCTCTTAATTCTGTGATTACGGTTTATTCAAATATTCACTTAATGAATGTGTTTGGGAAAAAAATTAAAATAACGTGCATTACTTGTTACTGTATCATTATCTGAAATCAACATTTTTAATTCAGCTTAAGGCAAAACTTTTTTTTAAATAGACACCATTAACATGAACAATAGAAAAAGTGTAAGATCTTGAGAGATAAACTAGAGTTCAATTTTGATCAGAATTCTACTGGAAATATTAATAGCCTTATCATGTCCGTGTTTTTATTTCCTAATAAGTATTTTCTATTATGCCCCACACCCCTATTCTCACACATACGCACACACACACACACACACACACACACACACACACACACACACACACGCACACAGGCACACACACACATCCAGATAAATACATACAGTAAGTCAATCTTTAAAATGCACTGTCTTGTTGGCCTTCATAATTGTTGATGCTCTATACCAATTTCAGTTCAAATTTATCAGTATCTGTTGAAAAATGTGTCAAAGCACTGGGTACCATCATAGTCTAAACTTTTACTCTATTTTAAAAAATAGGATTTCTGTATATTCCAATGTCTACCTGCTTCTTTATACTGCACGTTATTATCCAAATGATTTTTTTTCAAAAATATATTTTCTCACAAACCATATAGAAATTTACAAAATTAAGGTATAAACATAAAATAACAAACTCACACAAACAAACTTCTCATGTAATGAAGTAGTTTGTCTTTGATAAAGTTCTTTAATTTTTATTAATTTAACTCATCAAAAAGGTGAACGCAACAAAAGGCTTATTGTTTATGATGTCTGAAATAAGAAAATAATTTTTTCACAGCATTTGAACTGTTTTTGGAGTAAGCTGTCATGATCTTAATGTTTTTACTACCAATTTAAGCAAAAGCCTAAGTGCATTCTTGTTGAATCTTTTCCTAGCCCTACTCAAATTCCTCTTACTTCACTGAAGCCAGGATAATTCCTAACATGAAAATCAGGGGGGCAAACTTCCCAGTTATCCACAAATATTTAAAACCTGCAAATACCAAAATATAATTCTTACATCTTTCGCTACCTTTAAAAGTTGTGAAAATGCAGTGTCCACGTCCCATCTGCTTTCAGCTTACATTTGTACTTCAAAAGCAACAAGAGTGGTAAACATCTCAACAGAGCCCAAACACATCACCTCCCAGAATTTCTGGAAGAAACTGTCTGTCTTCAACTTCCAAATATTTGAAGACAACCAACAGTTGGTCTGAAGAAATACAGAAAAAAACAAATGACCAACTCTGACCAAGCAGAAACATGTGAAATGTCTGAACAGCACCAAATCCATTTAACAAGACTTTATTCACAGAAAAAAATGAAAAGAAAGAAACCTGGCCTGGTTTCACTGCTTAGAGTACTTAACAATGCTTACCTAACTTGTGTAATTACCTCATGATAAAGCTGTAGCAGTAATAGTAGTGTTAGGCAATATCTAAGCAAGTAACTTATATAGCTATAAATCTTCGCTAAGTGTGCATGGTGAAATGCTTTATCCAGACAATTGAGAGGCACACCATTTGTGGAGCTGTAGCTAATGTATAAGGTACCAATGCTACTACATCTGCCGTGTATTGAAGAGAATAGAAATTATGTGTTTGAGGCATGGATACCAAAAAATTCAACTTGAGAGCAAACCTCGAGGGGTGAATCTCACCATGCATGTTGAGAAAACATAATAAATGGCAAAGATTGGTGAGACTTGATCATAATTCTTTGCAGTGCATGGAGTTTTCTCTATCCCATGTACTACCAGTACTACCAGTTACATGCATTTACACAAAGGATAAAAAAGCATGATGTGTTCACCAGCTTTGAAAGCCAGTGAACCACTTAGCAAGTGCTGATGCACAGAGAGCATGTACATATTTTATTTGTTTAAGAATTCTGTGGGGGAGGAAATGCAGGGGCATTTTTTAAATATTGCTCTAAACTCCTTAAATACATTAATGGCAGACTGTAATGTTCTGTGTTCACAATAAAAATATAAGGCATGGTATTTAGGGACAGTTAGTGAAGGAATGCCCCTTGCATGAGACCTGACCATAACAGCATTTAGGGGTATCAAAAAAGCTGTTACACACCCCTGGAACTGCTGTTACAGACATGTCTCATGCTATAGTAACATTTTACTGGTTTATCTTTTTTCCTATTTTGGAGTGCAGTTACAGTGGTCTATGTTTGAAATTTATAGAGAACTGCTCAGAAGTGAAGTTTGCTGCTTATATAAGCTGATTTGCAACTCAGCAAGAATGTAGTCCATTGTTACACATATTCTACATTTTGCTGAATCAGATTAAGTAGTAATTTACATGTGTATAAATACATCACCTGAGTAATTTAAATGACTGCTCAGCCAGATGCCCTAGGAACTTATACAAGCATGTAGTATCTCCTGCAGATTAACACACATATAAACACACACCACATACAGACGTGCACAAACACACTGACATACAGGCTTACATGCTAATCCACATATAGACATACACTGAAATACACACACAAACACATACAAACATACACACACACACACACACACACACACACACACACACACACACACACACACACACATATCCAATGAAGTCACAACAGTGTTATATGAACCATGGATATAGGTTGTCTATATCTGTGGGACTTTCCAGATGTATTTGTTCCAGTTAAGGGATAATATCTGTGGATGAGATCTGCAGGAAATAAAAGAGAGGAAGAAATTGTGGGTGATATGGGGGAATATTGGTGGAGGTGCTTGCAGCACATTTGTGGCGGTCACTAAAGTGTCTGGAAATCATCTGCAGACAAGCTGGAGGAAGTATTTGTAGAAGTGGAAGTCAGGTTATGTCCTGTGAGATTACTGAATTTCCTAGTGCTACATTTCAGAGAGTTTTGGAGATGTATCATAGAATGACCTTTGTCTCTACTAATGGCTTTTATGGCTATGCTCCTTAGATTTGTATACTGCTCTATGCTTTCAGAAGTGAGATTAGATTTCCAGGAGTGCCAGGATTCATCACAGAGTTTGAGGAGGGATTTTAACTTATGGGATACCCACTTTTGGGGTTTGAAGCTAGTCTACAGATTAAGGGAAAGTGTCAGTCTTGTAGACTGGAGAGAGTGTGTATAAGAAATTCAGCTGCTTTGTTAGGATCTGTGGTATCAAGAATAAAGGGTACAGTCGTGGTAAGAGAGAGGTGAAGATAGGTTTGCAATATTGGCAGTAGTTTTAGATCTGAAGGGCATTCATTCTGGTTTTATTTTGGGAGATGGCATAAAATCAAGAAACTGATAGCGTAATTGACATTAAATGAGGGTGACTGAATTGTGATGTTGGAGATTTTGTTTGAGCTACTGGAGATGATGAGAAAAATAAGGGAGTGGGCTTTGGTCAAAAGGTTGGCTCTGGTAGGTTGTTTGTCTAGTTATGTCAGTTGTTGTTCCATGAGGTAGCCCAAGCCCTCGAAATTAATTGGCTTTAACATGTTGACATTAAAGTTGCCTGAAATAATTATATATTTTTTGTTTGTGTGTGATTAGAGTGCTGAACCACATTGTTAACTTTCTATAGAGAGGAGTGGAGTGTGAGGTATGTAACACTTAAATGGATATGTGTAGACTAGATATTTTCCTGCAAAGAAGAAAAGTTGTCACCACCTGATTTTGTTTTAAATAATCCAGAAAAAACGCATGTATAGCCAGTTACTGCACGGTTAGTGACAACAATTTTATGCCTCTATAAACCAATAATGTTAGTCAACAAATGGCAGCTAAAATCATGCATATGAAATGCAAACATATGGCATGTGGTAATGTTGATATGTTAACTACTAGAAGTGTAGAATCTGCCCCCCTGTCACTGTGCTGTTGCTAAACTTATCAAATGCAATGCTGTGGTACAGTGAAAAGAAATGCAGGGATTTCTGTATTTAGGAAGCGTGATTATGTTAGTTAAATCACAATATAATTATAAGCATAAAATATTTAGCAACCATGACAGCTCCAAGGATAAAGGGATAAAGCTTTGGCTATGACTCTGGTAACCTGAATTTAAGTAACATCTCAGACACCTGAGTAGCTGGCAGGGAAGATGAGAGTGAGTAGATACTGTCAGCTCACCCATCCTGGAGGAGCAAGGCAGCTCTGCCTTACCACTCGGGTGATACCTAGCAGGAAGACTAGGTGTTGCACCTTTGGCTCCCAACCCTGTAAATATGAGCTGTCTGTGTGCAGGCATGTAAGTCATGAGATCATGTAGAAATATGTACCCTATGGTCAGCCGCACAAAAGTATAGCTCTGCGAGCTGCTACACAGGACGCAGAAATGCTCCAAGAAGATAAAGGAAGCCACCCCATTGGACCAGTAAGCTGGCCTACTTCATCCTGCCTAACTTTCACTATAAGGGGAACAAACAGGATAACAACAAGGCACCTGAGTAGACTTGAATGAGTTGTAGGACTCTTGCTTAGCCCAAAGATGCCTGGCTATTACCAACAATAGAATGAATGGGTTGATTGGGCAAGCAAAAAAAGGCTGTTAATCAAAAAAATGAAGTCAATTATGTATAGGAGGAAAAAAGAGAATACCCTATAACATGGGTAGAGTACAAATTCTTATAGATAAAATGTCATATACTATTGCGGTAGTACTTAACTTGCCACTTGATGTGATAAGTGGTCAAAATTTTCCCAAATTTAAAAACCTGTGGAAGCTAAGGAGGAGAAAACATTCAGCCAGCTATATATGCATGAAATATATATTGAATCAGTAAAGGAAAGAATGCAGAGATACAAGGCAGCAAAACTGAATTAATATTTGCCTATTGATTGAAAGATTGAAAAATCTTACACTAAATCTTGCCAAAAGGATCCAGTTATTAAAATAATAAAGGAAGCCAGTGTGTAAACTGACAGAGAGAGAGTAGGCTTATCAAAGGACTACAATAGTTAGAATAATAAAAGAAATGTGGAAACTGGGAGGGAAGAGGTCATTATTAAGAATATACTAAGGGGAGTGAGTGTAAAAACTGAGGAAGAAAAAGATGAATCTCAGAATGAAGGAACAGGGAAAGGAGAACTTGAACAGAGTCTTGAGGTTCTCCTTGCTTCACAAAAGCACCAGACCAGCCAAAAACACTAGAAGGACTCTAATGATATAGAAAATAAGGGAAATAACAAAGAAGAGAAGATCAAACTGAAGGTATGCAAGGAGGAAGAAAATTGTTTTCTTGAGTTGCATCAATGGGCCCAGACAATATCCCAGGATGCCTATTAAATATCATGAAACATGGTGTATAATGCCCTCTGGAATTGCTGTTTAACTGTAGCCTCCAAACAGGCTTCATGCCTCACAAATGAAGAGCAGCAACAGTCATCCCTCTGTACAAAAGTGGACCATCTACAAAGCCTGTGAACTACAGACCCACAAGTCTCACTAGTCTCATATGCAAAGCTATGGAAAGAATTATCATGGAAATGGTCAATAATGACATAAGAAACCTCCAGACACTGGAACCAACTCAATTTGGTTTAATCAAACTAGGAGCCATAGTCAAGTCCCCAAATGATGTGGACATCCTAAAGAAGGGCCTCACTGAGACAGATGCCTGGTGTCAGAGCCATGGCCTCAAGCTCAATGCCAAAAAGTGCAGTGTCATCCCCTTTGGTAAAAACTCTGTACCCATGAACTACCACATAGGCAGCAATCTACTTAACACCGAATGCTTGATAAGAGACCTTGGGACCCAAGTGGACAGTAGTCTCTCCTTTGATACTCACATTGCCACAGTAGTCAGGAAGTCCTTCTACATGACACACCTCATCATAAAAGGGTTCTCATCCAGGAAAAAAGAGGTAATTGTTCCCCTCTACTCGTCACTCATTAGACCCATTATAGAGTACAACGCCCCTTTTGGAATGTACCTCACAAGACATCTGCAGCAGCTGGAAAGGCCACAGAAGTACCTCACAAAGAGGATTACTGGCCTCAAACAAATACCCTACACTGACTGCCTCAAAAAACTCCAGCTTTACTCCGTAGCATATCATCTACTCCGAGGTGATCTCTGCCTAACATATAAAGCTATGTCAAACCCAGAGCTGTTGGACATGCTACACCTAAAGTAATCCCAATCCCTCCAAGCTACATGCTCTAGGGACCTAAACCTTGTCACCACAATAAACAGGATATGCTGGAGGGATAGATTCCTGTCCCAGAGACTTCCTATACTCTGGAACAAGCTACCCATCTATGTCAAGCAAAGTTCTTCATTAGCACTCTTCAAGAAAAATCTTGATGAGTGGATGGGAAATAGGAAATACACCCCGGGGATCACTTCTGTGTCTCTGCTGGACAGTAGCACAGGAAAATAACTTTCTTGGGTGGCGTAAGCTATGGTACCTTGCTGGCTAGGCTTATGTAGGCCCTTGGGCTGATAGCCTAGTACCTACCTATGAACCTATGAACCTATCAAGGGCAGGGCATGCCTACTCAACCTGGTGGATGTCTTTGAAAAGGTCAAAGGATGAGGGCAAAATGGTTCACACTGCCTAACTTGACCTGGCAAGGCATTTGACACAGTACCTCACTCAGGCATTATTGACAAACTCAGGAGTTTAGGTATAAACCCTAATGTCACCCAGTTGATAGCCAAAAAAATTGACTGGGGATTCCACCTCTACAAAGAGGCCAGTCACAAGCAGAGTCCTTCAAGGATCAGTCATGGGACCACTCCTTTTTGGCATTTACTTTTCTGAAGTCAAAGCCAATGACAATTTCCTCTGGCTGACTAAATTTGCAGATGATCGCAAATTAAGAGCAGTCATAGAATCCGCCATCAACACAAATGTTCTCCAGCAAGGGCTGACACAGACAAATAACTGTTGTCAAAACCATGGACTAAAACAAAATGCCAAGAAAGGCATAATAGTATCCTTTGGAAGTTATCCACTCCTGGTAACTATCATATTGATAACACACCCCTAAGAGGCCCAGTAGTCAGGGACCCGGGGACTCAAACAGACAATAATCTAGCCTTCGTCCATCACGTGTCTACAGTAGTGAGGAAACCATTTTATGTTCAACTTATAAACAAAAGTATAGCATCTAGGTACAAGAAAGTCATTGTTCCACTGCATTTGACATTCATTAGACATATTATTGAGAGCAATGCCTCCTCTGGTATGTACCTAACCAGGCATATCCAACAACTGAACATCCACAGAAATTCCTCAGTAAAACAATACAGGGCATAAGTAAAATGTCCAATGCAGACCACCTCAAGGCTTTAACCCTATATTCTGTCTCCTACAGGCTATTGAGGGCAGATTTATGCCTGGCATACAAGGCATTGTTAGAGCCCACTCTGATGGAGCTCCTGCATATCCACAAAACAAACAGCACCAGAATTACCATTTCTAAAGACTTAAACCTTGCCTGTGATATAAATAAGACCTGCTGGAGAGGTAGGTATGTATCCCAGAGAATACCCCATCTCTGGAACAGGCTCCCTATCCATGTGAAGCAGAGTTTCTCTTTAACCCAATTCAAGCGTTACTTGGACAGTTGGATGGGGAACAGGAAATTCATCCCTGGTTTGCCACCTATGTCTCTAATGGTTAATTTCCCAGGCCCCTGCCTGCACATGTTTCATCTCCCAAGCCCCTGCTTACACTTATCAAGTGTACCAGAACTTATCAGAGATTTGGGATGCATGGCTAGGCTTAAAATGCCCTTATAGTCATTAGCCTAGTAAACACTGATTAACCTAAGATATATATATATATATATTTAAAGTATAATGTTTCTGACCACATCTTGATTAATGCAGCATGGCAGCATGGAACAAATGGACATGTTTCTAGCATACTAGCAGGAATATTGCACTTTAGAAGCATGCACAATGGGCCAGATTCACAAAGGCTTGCATGGAGTCTAAGAGTAGTGTAAGACTCCATGCAGCCAACATGTCTGCCGAGCGATCCAGGAACAGCCGGCAGGGGTGTGCAAGAGAGCTCCTAAAACGACTCTTGTACGGACAGGGTTAGTTTATGCAAATTACCTCGTTTGCTGCTAAAAGCTATGCAAATGAGGTAAATTTGCGATCCAGGAAACACTAACCTGTCCGAGTAAGAGTAGTGTTATTTGCAGAAATGTACTCGGTTGGCAACTGAGTACCGTTCTACAAATAGCAAAACGGAGCCATGACAGCTCCAAATAAAGGATGCATCCAGTTGATGAAGCATGCCAATGGCCAAATAAAAATATGGCCATTGGCATTTTTATGTGTTGCAAAATAATAAAAAGTAATTTTTTTTGTTTTTCCTCGATCTCCAAAGTTTAAGCGTAGCGCAGCACCGCACGTCGGTGTACTAAAAAATCAGAAAATCAAGAATTTAAAAGCCACAAATATGATTTAATTCAAAATATTCATCTGCCATGCAAGTGAATGGCAGGCTGAAGACAACATGGCTACTGAGTAGTGGTTACTAAGGGGGAAGCTCAGTGTGAGAGATGTAACCAAGCATTAGTAGGCAATCCTATGCAAACGAGGATAAGGATAGTGAATCCCAATATTTTCTGCTATATGATCCATGTCCCTAGAGTGTAAGAGTAGGATAAGGGGAGTAACAGAGTAGAAGATGGGTGACATCATGAGGGGGTATGTATCAAAAAGACTGTAAGCTTATTGGAGCAGAGTGGCATGTGTTTGCTGTGAGTTACACAGGACTAGGAGAGGTGTGTCTACAGTTGTCTAAACTGAAACCCAGAAACCAAAGGTGTACGCCGTGGCTATCACAAAAGTTTCTTGCAAAGCTGCTTCCACTGTGTGCGCATGTGTGCGCGTGTGTAAACCCGTCTAAGCTGTGTGCGCGGGTGTGCGCCCGTGTAAGCCTGTGTTAGGCCGTCTAAGCTTGTATACATGAATGTGCACCCGCCTAAGCCTGTGTAAGCTTGTGTAAGCCTGTGTGCGCACGTGTGCGCGAGTTTGCACTTGTTTGCACAGCGCTGCCCCCTGTGGAAACAGAAAGGGAAAAGGAAGGAAAAGAAGTAGTAGAAAGTTAACCAAGGAGAACTAGCAGAGCTGCCAGGTGAAATCAATCAGAATCAGCCAATTACACAGGCAGTACAGTAGCCCAGCCCAGCCCAGCACTTAAAACTCTGCAAACAACATTCCCCCATGTTTTTCTCAGAAACACTGCAACACTGCAGTCAACAAAGAGAAGTGAAAACTTAAAAAGCTTAAACTGAGACATAAAAATGTTAGGGGCTGCCATTGCTGTTATAAGGCGACATGTGCAAGATGCTGAGGGTGGTGCCATTGTGAATGCTGCTGAGCAACCCACAGTGAGGAGACGGAGAAGAGTGTATAGACCCAGGGTAACCTACCAGGGGCTACATGAGCTGGAGATAGTGGAGCGCTATAGAGTGGACAGAGAGCTCCTGCAGCAAATTGTTGAGCTGTGCAGGCCACACCTCACACACAGAACCAACAGAGGGGAACCCATCCTAGTGGAAACCAAGGTATGTGTTGGCCTAAGAATACTAGCAACAGGTACCTTCCAGAGACCAACGGGTGATATGATGGGGATTTCACAGGCATCAGCATCCAGGGTACTGCACCAGTTCCTGAATGCCATGTCAGCACATGTCGGAGATCATGTATATTTCCCCAATTCCCGTGAGGTATTGGCCAGCAATATGCATCTCTTCCAGCAAATAGCGGAATACCCTGAGGTAGTGGGTGCAATTGACTGCATGCACATACACATCAAAGCACCAGCCGGTGAGCAGGGTAGGGCCTACATCAACCGCAAGGGCTTCCACTCCATCAACTGTCAGGTCATGTGCGATGCCCAGGGCATAATACTGAATGTGTGTGCTGGCTGCCCTGGAAGCTACCAAGATTCCCATATCTGGCATCTGACGCAGCTGTACCAGACATTTGCTAATGGGGACATCCCTGACGGTCATCTAGTGGGGGATGCTGGATACGCACTGGAGCCGTGGCTGATGACACCCATCAGAAATGCACACACACCTGAACAAGAACTCCATAATGAGGCACACGCACAAACACGAAATGCAATCGAGCGTGTGTTTGGGATGCTCAAGTCACAGTTCCGGTGCCTGGACACATCTGGTGGAGCCTTGCAGTACTCACCAACTACATGTACCCATATTGTCATGGTATGTGCCATGCTACACAATATGATCCTGCGAAAACAGCTGCAGCAGGAACAGCATGGGGCAGGGCCAAACAGCCCCCCACCATTGCCAAGGCTTGCACAGGCACAGTGTGACTCGGAGGAGGAACAACCTGAGCCTGCCCCAGTAGGCAGAAGGAGGCGTGCCCAGTATGCCTTGGCCTTGGCAAAGAAGCAACGCATAGCACATACACTGGCTCAATATGAACCCTGGAAATTATACCTCTCTCTGACTTGCACATAAAATAAAAAGGATGCCTAACTTGACACTACCTGTTTCCAAACATGTATAGGGAGTGTAGTATGTGCATCCAACATAGGCAGCCCTGCAGCACCACCTGAGGCATGATTGCCATGTTTTAAGCAATATAAAGCAGTGCTAAGCAGCTTTTACCAATATCTAGTATATGTAAACAAAATTGATCGTGCAATGCTGGCCAAGGTCAGGCAAATTTGAGCAAAGTCAGTTAAATATGCTCATAACTGCTTTACTGTTCCTTAAGCAGTCTGGGCTGGTCAGCATGAAAATAAAAAGCAGTGACAGGGGTTGAACCCAGGATACTGTGCACTATAGTCACAGTACTGAACCACTAAGCTATGATAGCATTACAGTGGCACAGCCACAGCAGGACAATTGTACACTAATGCAAACACAAAGCAATGCTGTATCATGCCCCTAATGAGGCAAATGGGTAACCTCACCCACACGCCTATACAGACAGAGAACATCAGGCCAGGCTTTGTGATGTGGGTTGTGTAGGCTATGAAGTCGCAAGTTAATATATGTGACAATGGACGCTAAGATCTGTAGTACAGTAGTATGCCTCAAGCCAGTATGATAGGCAACAGTACAGACTGTAATGGTGTCCTGTACATAGCAGTGCACGCACAGCAAATGTCTATAAGTGTCAGCTTAAACCCACATCCTATGTACACCCACAGTAACAATCCGGTGTGCCCACAGGTAGAAATGTACAAAGAATAGCTGTCCCCCCTGTATGTAGAAATGTTGATAAGTCTATGAAAAGTGTCTCATGGAAACCCTGCAGGCACAGCATGATCCCTGTTGATCTATGACACAAAGGTGAGCCCTGCTGTAAAAATACACATTGATTTACCATACACATATAGTGTAAATGTGTATATTGTGCATGCTCACACACTCCAACAAATGTAGTGGATTTCATTCAGCATCACACTGAAAGGTCATATTGGGCATGCTCACACACACAGGCTAAATACAGATGTGATAATAAGGGATCTATGGACAAATGTGTATAGTCATCTCTACTTCCAGAAACACATTCACAAAGTGGTCTGAAAATCCTGCTATGTACACACACAAACTGCCAAGGTCTGCGCATGTAGGTCAAAGGAGGTTGCCACTACTCAGCAGTCATCAGACCTGTCAGAGAGTACCACAACACACTTGTGATGAATCTGACTAGGCGCATTCAGCAGCTCGAAAGACCAATGAAGTACCTTAACAAGAGGATTACTGGCCTCAAATAGTTGCCCCATACAACAAGAATGAATGTAACCCAAGCTGTACTCTGTTGCAACCTGTCTACGCAGGAGATCACTGCCCAACAGACAGGTCCAAGTCATGGTTACACTCAGATCTGTTCTGAGTTACAGCTCAATGGCACTAAATGTACAGAGCCAACTGATATTGGCAACATCGTGGCAGATAGGATCAGTGTTAACTTTACCCCCCTCTCAACCATGAAAGAGCACATGTCTATAATGGAAGACTGCAAAGTTGCTATCATCATGGCTGCACAGGTAAAAAACACTCTCTGAAGCCAGTATCACAGCAGCCATGGGACTAGATAACTTCCCAGGCTGAGTATTTTCTACTTCCCTGAAGTAAACAATAACATGGAAAGTCTGTGGCTACTAAAGTTTCCAGAGGACTGCAAACTAGGAGCCATCATTGTAAACACTAAAGATGTGGACATCCTACAAAAGGGCCTCACTGAGACTGATGGCTGTTGTCCAAGCCATGGGCTGTAGCTCAATGCCAAAAGGTGCATTATCATCACCTTTGTTAAAATCTCTGTCACCAAGAAATACAACATAGGTGGTAGTATACCTCACACTGTAAGTGTGACAAGAGACCCTGGGTCACAGGTGGACAGTGGATACAGCTGTGATAAGCACATTCCCACAGTAGTCAGGAAACCCTCTTATGTGGCACACCTCATCACAAAATGTGTCTCATGCAGAATAAAAGAGGACAGTGTTCCCTTCTACTCACCACTCACTAGAACTATAAAAAAGTACAACGCCACTGTTGCTATGTACCTCACAAGACAGCTACAATAACTGGAAAGCCAGCAGCAATAACTCACAAAGAGCATTAGTTGCCTGAAATACATGCCATACACAGACCATTGCAAAATGCTCCATCCGTACTCCCTTGCATATCGCCTACTCAGAGGTGTTCACTGCCTAATATACAAAGCTATGTCAAACATAGAGCTGCTGGACATGATCCACGTAAAACACTCACAATCACTCTGACCTTTGGACTCAAAACCACGAGTGAAATACAAAAGGAAGGGGTGTAGTCATTTACCTTATGGATATTCACACCTTCAGGTTACTGGCACAGCATGAGGCCTTGGAGCCCATGCAAGTGCAACTAACATTGGGCAAAGCTTCCCATCAGATTGTAGCCTGCTATAGATCATGTACCTTGTCTCAGGAACCTCACTCAGTATTCCGGAGAACAATGGCAAATATAAAGGTCCTATCAAACACCATTATATGAGGAGATTACAACTAGCCAAACATTGAGTGTGTGAATTACTCGTATACAACATCCTTTGCACAATGTGTCCTACAGTTAAGAAACTCAACACCCTGGAACAGCTGGTCAGCACGCCCACTACAGGTGACAACATACTGGACATGATCATCACCAACACAGGGTACCAGTGTTCCACAACAGAGATAAACCCCTCGCTAGGAATATCAGATCATGAAGTAATCACACTGGACATCCACATACCGCCCTCACACCCAGTCAATGACACCACTGTGAAGACATTTGCAAAAGCAAACTGCACACTTCCCAAGACCAAAGTGGAAAGTTCCAATGACCTCTTGCTATAGGATAATGGTATGCAATCTGCAGAAACATTTACAAGTGCATCCTATGAGCATCTACAGGGATGCATGGAATGAGACATCACAAATAAAACCAAGATGCACTCCTCCAAAAATAGGACAATGAGCAGGTGTTTGTTGTCCATAAATAAGCTAGACAAGAGAAGGAGGAAACGAACACATGATAGATCCAACTTCACTAAAGGAAAGGCATCACTGATCATTATCAGGAAGAAGCAATGATCGCTCATAAAATAATCCAAGGATGGTTTCTAAAGAAAAATAGCCAAGGAATGTAAGAATAACAACCACAAAGCCTTTGGTCGCTATACCAGACATGTAGGTGTCAACTTCCAAATATGCTGTCAGATATTGAAAAAAGGAATGAAATACACCAAAGTTCAGTGTAAACTCCCCCCATCACCCCCAAAAGGGCCTGTGTCCATCACAGAAGGATGCAGAGACCCAGACGTCATGGACATGCAGGTAAAGACAGCCCTCACCAAAGTTAAGAACATAGCATCAATATGACTGTATGTTGTCCCAGGCTGCGTCTTACACTAGGCCCATAAGAAACTACACACTCACCTACATTCACTGTCCAAACTCAACCGTACCACAGGCTATGTACCCAGAGAATGGCATACACTAACAGTCATCCAGCTCCACAAAGGGTGTGCCAAAATAAAACCTGGAAACCATTGCCCAATATGTCTGCTCAGCCGGGTTTACAGAGCTATTGAGCCAATTGTCATGGAACCCATACACTGAGACATTGGAGATCTCCTGATACTGGACTCTACACAACTTTGCCTTGTTAAAGGCAGAGCCTGGCTCCCAAACCTAGTTAAGTTATTTAAAACAGTTACCATGAACATAGATGGAGGTGAAAGTAGTTCACAAAGCCCACCTGGACCTCACTAAGGGCTTACTACACCATTCCCCACTCTGTCATCATGGACAAATGTACAAGCTTGAACATTAACAGCTATGTCACAGGATGGGTGGCCAAGTGGCTCACAGATCAAACACACATGTTCATAGTTGCGGGTGCCATGTCCAACTCTAAGCCAGTCACGAATGGCATCACACAGGTCTTGGTCCTGGGACCCCACCTGTTCAGTAGATACTGCTCAGAGGTACAGGGAAGCATGGCAGGTGTATGACTGAACAGGTTTGCAGATGAATGGTAACTGTGGTCCATAATCGACTGTACAGCTGACACAGACATCCTCCAGAAGTGTCTTACAGAGACAGGTACCTGGTGTCAAAACAATGCCCTCAAGCTGAATGGCAAAGAATGCATAGTCATCCCCTTTGGGTAAAACAAAGTGCACACAAATTACCACATAGGTGGTAATCCAGCATGTACAGAGAAAGTCATTATGGCCCTGGGAACACAGGTAGATAGTAAACTCACCTTTGATGATCACATGCCCAAAGTGTTTAGACATTCCTTCACTGTAGCCCATCTAATGTCACCTAATGTAACCCATTTTGTATAGTCTGATGATGTCACCATCCTACAAATATACCTGTGGAAAGAATAATTCCCAGTAATGTGTATAGCGCATCGTATTAATGTGTATTCCTATAGTATCATGAAGTAGTTAGGTAGGTGTTTGAATCCTGCACTGGACAACTGTGTGTATGAGTTTGTGTGTGGTCCCCTTGGGAAGGAGAAACCTTTTAGGAGAGTAGTGAAACATCTCAAAAGTGGTAAATTAACCTTTGTCAAGTCTGATGATGTCACCATCCTACAAATATACCTGTGAAAAAAAGAACGCCTGGTAATATGTATAGCGCGTCGTGTTAATGCATACTCCACTAGTATCACAAAGTAGTTAGGTAGGTGTTTGAATCCTGCACTGGGCAACTGTGTGTGTGTGGTCTCCTTGAAAAGGAGCAACCTTTCAGGAGAGTAGTGAAACACCTCAAAAGTGGTAAACTAACCTTTGTCAAGTCTGATGATGTCACCATCCTACAAATATACCTGTGGAAAACAGAACTCCCAGTAATATGTATAGCGTGTCGTGTTAATGCATACTCTTCTAGTATCAGTGCGTAGGGGTTTGAATCCTGCACTTGGTGAGTGTATGTGTTGTTGGTTTTGCTTTTACTACTGTATGACATATCAGTATGCATTGCACATGTGAGCTAGCTGTGTGGCAAATACATATATGTACATGTTACCTCAATGATTGCATGCGTGGGAACCCTGCTTTCTCCAAGAACACAGCTGCCATCCTTGCCAGGCTGTGCTGCTGCTTCCCAGAACTTAGGTCACATCTGTATGCTTGTGACAAGCCCAGCCATTGCAGTGATCCCTGGCCTAGGTCATCTGTGTCACACAAAGTCATTACTGTTCCTATTGGAATGTATGTGTGAGGGTCTATGGCCGAGGTATATTTCAGATCTGTTCAAACACAGCAAAGTCTGTCAATGATGACTATTTATAACAGGTGTTGAACAACCTTTGTGGATATGCATGCAGACCCCTTATTGCTTATGTGATCCACCGAGGGATCTCAAAATACCTTTGGAAATGTAATTAACAAAGGACAGATGACATAACACTTGGTTGCATGTACACATCGATACTTGTTCATCATGTTGTTGGCTACTATCTATGTGGTACTGTGGGGATAATATGTTCTGTAAAGGTGGATGACTATGCTTAGTTTGGCTTATAGCTTTCCAGCATGGGTTTGACAACAGGCATCTGTCTGTATGATACCCTTGTGCAGGATGTGTGTGTCATCTGGAGAATGCATTATAGGCCACAGTATGCATTACCAGACGTAGACGGACATATCCCTACTGTGATTGTTTGTACCTAAGAGAGCTATATGCCAAACAGGAGTGGTGTCAGTAATGGGTGCAGGTGAATACCAGTGGTTACTGGCATAGTATAGTACCTGAAGGATCCAAATGTTGCTGTGTGTCCTACATCTGTGTGTCGGTTGTCAAGACATCATCTAACGATTAGTTATGGTCAGGCTGTGGAAGTAATGTATACTACCAGAATGCAAAACAATGACAGATAGTAACAGTATCACCCACAGCATAGTGTCAAACCATGTCATACACACGTGTAGTCAGGTTCCGGAATGTGTGTAGTACAATGCATACTGGCCAACAATAGAAACTATGCAGTATTACTGTGTAATACAGAGCATGTCACCCTGGCATGTGTCCACTATGCACGTACATGCAGACAGTGCACCTCCACCATGTTCACAACTGTACACCTGCAAATCTGTGCTACACACATCCCACACATACTGGCCACTCTCTAACACATGCTGCCAATACTGCACACATTAGCCAAGTGTCACTTGGCCAGACAATGCACAATTGGAACCAACACTGGTGTAAACAACACTACAATGACGATCATAGCTTTAATGCATCATGCCTGCTCAGCTACTCCTTCAAGCATATCATTGCACTCTACTGCTGACAACATGCTAACATTGCTATACTGCTATATAGACACCCTGTGCATCAGCACCATGGTAGCTTGCTCCTGCATCGATGTTACAGGTGACAGGGGGCGGCACAGGTTTCATCATATGCACAGGGTGTGTTGTTGGTTTGCCAGAAGCCTACAGTGAGCCATCCACTTGACATGTGTGTGTGTGTGTGTGTGTGTGTGTGTGTGTGTGTGTGTGGGGGGGGGGGGCAAGAATACTGGAATGGGCCAATGTTGTTGTAATGTGTGTGGGTATGTGTTAGCCCTAGGTGTCTGGAGTATGTGTGTGTGTGTCTGCATGCACACAGTTCCACCATGTGGCTGCCATATATGGGTATTTGTGGGACAGCCACAGACTGTACCTGCGAGGCTTTACAGATCACTGTCTCTGGCCACAGATACGGTACCTGTGCCTGGCAGGGGTGCTACTGACACTATCAGGTACTAAGCCAGACTGTGTACTATCCCCAGAGGTGGATGGATGTACACTGGACACAGGTCCCTGCTGGGACTGTCCAGAGCCATGTGCACATGGTCTTCTAGGACATTCTATGGACAGCTCACCCCCAACATTGCTGGGGCTGGTACTGGCACTACGGGAGTGGTGGTGGCTTGAGGGACATCCGCGGCGACTGCCAGCAGCTGATGTTGCTTCCATACGTCCATGTCGACGTCTCAACCGTCCCGCACTGTCTTGACACATGGACATGACATTGCGGAGGATATCTAATGTCTCTCCCCAACATCTATCAGTGACCTCGGTGTAATGACAGATGGCACCTGCTAGGTCACAGATACTGTCAATGACGGCAGTGTTATGTGCCCTCTGTGCCCTTAGTCCCTGTCTGGTGTACTGTTCCATATGTGCCTGTGCCTCCATGACAGCCTGGAACATGTGTGATGTTGTCAGACCTGTGGCACGTCTGCCAGTGACATGATGAGCAGCAGTGCTCCTACGAGAACCCCTGAACATCTGCCTATGTGGTACCCTTCCAGACATCTGGGTATGGCTGCTGTGTTGGGATGCATGTGCCATGGATACCACACTGTCCTGACCAATGCCAACTGTACGCTGTCCCTCAGCTATGGGCATTGGTGATGGAAATATTGGCAGTATGACTGTATGCATGGATGGGGTGGACAGCTGTGTACTGTCAATTGGTGGCCCAATGACAGACCCTGGCAAACACGCCTGTGCCTCCACACACCTATCTTCATTATCACTATGTGGCTCAGTGACATCAGTTTCCCTGCTGCAGTGAACCAGCCCTAACACAGCACCTGTGGGAGGAAGACAGGAAACATTCTTTACGACCTGTACATGATGTCGGCACACATGCACACGTGCACACATGAACACATGAACACATGAACACATGCACACATGCACACATGAACACTTGCATGCATGCACACATGCACACATGAACACATGAACACATGCACACATGCACACATGAACACATGCACACATGAACACATGCACACATGCACACATGAACACATGAACACATGCACACATGCACACATGAACACATGCACACAAATACACTCTTCACTACAGCAGATACCCATACACACCACCAGCAATCCAAAACATACTCAATAGTGGTTTAAGGTGGGTTACAGTATCACAAGGCAAAGACTATCCAATGTCCAGTACGGTGTTGTTACAATTTTGTGTGATGCTCTGTGTATTGCATGTGATTGAGGCAGCTACTGACATTACTGAGATGTGCATAGTCTCACAGCAAACATGCACAGCATGCATTATGCATAGGTGTGTTACGTGTACATGGCCTACACCGCGCCTATGACATGCACATTTCATTAGCAATATTACATTTATAACACACTCACCAGCATCGACTGGCTGCCTTGCTGTCACACCAGAGGGACCTACAAGGATATGAGACAGTTTGCCAATGGCCACAACTGTGGCATTGCTACTGTGAGTTTGCTAAACTACAGTAGTACAACAGTCGACAGTCACAGGCGTACAGATTATATTCCACATATCAGTATTGCACAACACTAGGCAGCACAACTGCTAAACACACAGTACACATCTCACATATGCATAATCTACCAATACAGGTAACAGTAGTCTACAGATAGGGCATGTTACCTGCACGCTCCATGTCAACATGCTGGGTGGCTCTGGACTCCATGATGACCCATGTATGTTGCTGTTCCTGTTGTTGGCCAGGAGCCACCATGCTTATGAGCAGCTCCTCCACTCTGGTGAAGGGGGGATGAATGGCTACCCCACCACCTGTGGCAAGCTGTTGTCTACGGATAGCAGATGGACGCCGCCGGACATGACTAATTAAATCACTGCATTGATGGCGTACCTGTTCATATGTCCGGTTATGCATGCCTATGTCATTTACCCGATGAACAAGATCTTGCCATAGTGCAGTCTGCTCATGCTGGATCTGGCTGGTTCTAGAGAACAGCAGGGTGTAGTGCTGCACCAGGCTGCTGTGTATTTCCTGTTCCTCTGCAGCTGTATAACACGGGTTGTGTTGGTGGGCCATGACCCTGGAAGACAAGTAAACAATATGTATGAGCAAGTCATGTGGCACACTTAACATTCTAAAGTACAGATATCAATTAACTGCCATATATAGCATCCAATTGGCTGTCAGAGGATACACATGTTCAATAACACATATTAGTGGTCAGGCCACAACTGGCTGACAGTGTCTGGCATGCTCTATATATCAAACCATGTTCTGCACAGCAGCAAAGAGAAGCCAGTATGTAAGACTATACACCAGTACATGGCACACTGTATGTGACACAATGCACCACCTAGCCACAGGAGGTATATATCAAGCTAATGCATAAAGAAAGATGTCATTCATTGTAATGAATGTAAAGTACAGTTACAGTATTACCCATATACCACCCTAGTCGTTGATTCCATACCCCTGCCTAACATATGTGCACAGTTGTTAATATAGGTGGCATACTGCTGTACTAAACTATACAAGTTGCTAGATACACACGTATACCCTGTAACACACATATGATTGAGGGCATGGTACAGGCATAATTACACACACATCAGACATACATACAACACACAAATGTATGCCAACCCAGATGAGCTTTACCTGTGTACCATACAGTACTATGTATCGCTACTTACAAAACCTTATGCCTGAGGTATGTAATCTGTGATGACTACAGGGAACACACAAAACAGTTTTTCCAAGCAATGTGAACATACACCATACTGTACTGTTTAGGCCTACAGCTTCAGGTAGTATTACAGTTCATATGGGAGTTGGATTCACCAGCAGTACCACTCACTAAGCATACATGTATTGCTTTAGCCTACAATGGGACACCACAGTCAACAACAAGGGACTACGTCACACCGTATGCCATACTACTTTTTCTGCCTAGCAATAGCATACACATCTTTTGCTGGGATCACAGCTAGGACACAAAGTACCATGACAGAAACAATTTCACACTAAGCTATCACACCTTTACAGACCTTGCACACATTCACCAACACATTCACCATCCCACTCAGTCAACCTCACATAGCAATTATTGCACTAAGTACATGAGTGTGTGCATCATGTCATAGGTAGGTAATACGCTATTGGCCCTAGGGCCTACAGCAGCCTAGCCATACGCTACCCTGGCCTTTGACACACATGTAATTTAATTTCACTTGCCCCTGTCAACCAGAGCCACAGAGGTGATTCCCGGGGTGTATTTCCTATCTCCCAACCAATCATCAGGAGTACTTATGACAACTGCTAATGAGGAGTTTGTTTGCTATTGATATGTGGTTTGTTCCAGAGTATGGCATGTCTCTAAGATGGGAATCTATCCCTCCAGCATGTGCTGTTTAGTGAGCTGACAAGGCTTAGGGCCCTAGAGCGTGTATCTCAGAGGGATTGTAATATGCTTACGTGAAGGATGTCCAACAGCTATGGGTGTGACATAGCTCTGTATGTTAGGCAGAGGTCACCTCTGGGTAGGCGGTACGCAACACAGTCTAGCTGTGGTTTTGTGAGTCGGTCTGCATAGAGCATCTGTTTGAGGCCGGTATTAGTCTTTGTGAGGTATGTCTGTGGCCTTTCCGGTTGCTGTAGTTGTCATGTGAGGTACATACCACATGGGGCATTGTACTCTATAATGGGTTTTCAGTGTGATGAGTAGAGGGGAACACTGACCTATATTTCCCTAGATGACATGCCTTTTGTGATGACGTGTTCCATGTAGACAGATTACATGACTAGTGTGGCACTGTGATTATCAAAGGGGAGGCTACTGTCCACCTGTGTCCCATGTTCCCTTATCACTCCTTTGGTGTTAGGTAGACTACCACCCATGTGGTAGTTAATGGGTACAGTGTTTTGGCAAGAAGGGATGGCACTGCAGTGTCAACACTGAGCTTCAGTCCATGCCTTGGTCACCAGACACCTATCGCAGTAAGTATGACCCCGTGTCTCTCACTCTCTCTCTATATATATATATATATATATATATATATATATATATACATATATATATATATATATATATATATATATATATATATATATATATATATATATATACACATACATACACACATACATATAAACATCCATTGCTGTACATATAGATGTACATATAGGCATATATACAGTCCACTTTTCATGGTGGGAATATCAATTATGCGACAGTTGTGAGATATACAGTTATGTAATAATATTGCTCCGTGTTGTGCAGAATGCATTGAAGGTGTCCTCAGCCCATGTAGCTTTAGCAGGCCTCACTGGCTGCAACACTGCAAAAATGACAAATCATACCCACAGCGTTTAACCAACACATGTCATATACCAGCACTGCATGCTGTTTTCTTTGCCACACACTACAACCTACATAGAAATAGGCACATAACAACCTTCAACAATATATATATATATATATATATATATATATATATATATATATATATACACACACCCTTCACAAACAGTTGCAGTATGTCCCTTGCCCTATGCACATGTACAGATACATATAGATATGTACTGCTGCCACATATGGATGATTCACAGTATGTAGAGTACTCTTCAAAAACATCTACTAACGCCAGCAAATACATATGTGTTACATACCTTTCCTTTGTATTTCTCTGTTCCGTCTGTTTTTAAAGGAAATCATTTTTTTTTTTGGGGGGGGGGGTTCTCTGTCTGTTTTTGTTGCTCTTTCTTTTTCTGTGTCTGTCTGTTTCAGTCTCTTTGTCTTTGTCTGTGTCTCTCTCTCTGTCTCTGTTCCTCTCTCGCTCTCTCTCTCTCTCTCTCTCTCTCTGTTGCTGGAATGATATTATTGCATGTGTGGACAGCAAGTACAACCTGCTTTTCTAGGTATCTGCACATGTGCATGTGTTGGCCTCTGCACCAATTGGTGCCCACCATTTAGTAATTGCATGCAGCCTGCTGTGTGGTAATTGCAGTACATACTGTCATAGCAGCCCACTGCTATAAAATGCTAAGTTAGGTAGGCGTAGCCAGTGATTTGCATGTTGTACTCAAACCCGAATGTTGCTGCTTCTACTATACACTTGTCAGTGTAGAATTTTACTCACCCCTCCAAATGCTAACACAAGATACATGGGAGTATGTACTTTCTTTTCTAATTAGACAATTAACTGCCATACAAAAGTAGCAATTGCAATGTATTCTTCTGGCACATGAACTGTTTGTGAACTACTATACTGTAAATATTACTTTACTCACTTCTGAACAGTTTATGTTTTTTTTTGTGCTGACATTAGCACAGGCTGCTCAAGACAACTGGGCAAATGTCAGTACTGAGTATGCCTACCTACATCCTTGGTAGAGCCTGAATACACAGGTATATGATCTTTTGGGTAGGGGTGCAGAAGTACAGAAAGCATTATTTATTATTGTGTGATGTTTATCTTGCTGAACATACAGGGGTTGCTGTGTATCTGTTAGTCTATCAAGGCAAGTAGTCTGTCTGCGTAGCTCACACCTGTGGACATATCCAGATGGTACCCAGAGGTTAGCCTATTATTGTTTGTCTGTGCACCACACCGGTCTTTTCAGCACTGGCACAATGGCATTGTCACAGTTTGTTGCTACCAGCACATGCTACATCCTTTGATATTTCTGTGTTGTACTCCTACATAAGGGTATGCTTGTGGGACTCCTTCCAAAGCTATTTGCAGAGTGTGTAACAGCAGAAAAGCTGATATGCCTGTGTTTTTCTGCCTCTGCCAGGCCTCTGATACACTCAGGTATATGTTTTAACAGCCTCAGGGAAAGGTACATATAAGTGAGGTACACCTGTAATATATTACAGACATTAAGTTGAGACTGTGAGAGAATCAGAGCATATGTATTAATACACCTTTTCTGACATGCATGCAGTGTGTACTCTTACTTATTGACATTATTCATTAAGTGTAATTCACCACTTTTCTGCCTAACGTCAGTACTTTTCAGAGGGATTCAGAGGGACACAGCTAACGTTTGTTTACGAATCAGGGACATCCCTGACAAGCAGTCACAGTTGGGAAATATGGCCTCTGCCCTATTCAAATATGCCAGTGTTTACCCTGCTCTGATACTGTGTGGGGTTTGTAAAGTGCTACTGTAACATTATTTCCTGCTAGAATGGCTGGTTCCCTTTTCAGAGTCATGTCATGCAATTCCACAACAACTGCTGGTAAAGATCCACAGAACAAAATTTGTGTTATGGCATTCCTATTTTCCCTTTACATTCACTCATTGTAATACATGATATATTTATTACAGCACCAACTTGTTGCATGTCTACTGTGGCTTTGTGGTACTTCATGCAGTGTAGTGTGTCCAAGTCCGGGGCTCGAGACTGACAGAGGTGTTTTATTTTGCTGCTCAGCAGAAAAAGGGCCCTGCCATACAGAGTGACTAAGGCACTTTTAGGCAGTTGTAAGCGGGTTTGCGCGAGTTTGCACGACGCTTAGCAATACTTAGCTAAGAGCACACAAGCGCACACTCGCGCAAACCCGCTAACTACTGCTTAAAAGTGCTTACTCCCGCTAACCCCCGCACTCATTTCTTTCAAAGAAAAGAAAATGGGGAGATAGGAAAGTGGTGAAAAAGGGTCACAAAGAGGGGAAAGACAGTAGGGAAAACAGCTCGGGATGTGCAGGATGGGTGTAGAGAAGGTCCATAGCTGCCCATTTCTTTAACAGCAACAGCTGTGCATATACTAATAATTTGGATGGAATTTTGAAACCTTCCACCCCTGAGAGAGGGGTGAGGACAACAAAGTATGTTGTACTGCCAATTAAATTTCAGTTTTTGTGTCCAGTGGGCATGTGTGCAAAATGGGCAGCTATGTATGGGGCGTAATTTTTTTGTGGGAACAGATTGCCCATTTTTTCAGGTGAGAGTGGTATGTGGAGTAGGGGAAGTAGGTATATTTGGGGAGGTAGGTTGGGAAGGTAAACAGACAAGGCAAACAAGATGCATACAGGGCAGAATATGACACATGGGGTGGGTGAACACCATTGACGGGGAAGGGTGTTTGGAAATTGCAAGCCTATGAGCCCACAGATGGCAACAGTGGAACTGACATCCCCACCCATGGGCAGTCACCACTGCACCTTCACAGCTTGGAGCGTAGCTGTGCTGGGGGCTGCGTAGGAGGGGCAGGCTCACCCATGAGTCATGCCACTCTTGCCTCGAGCTGGCATAGAGGATCAGCGATTGAACGCTTGATCTCCCTACACACCACAGCCCAGACCGTTCAGAGGGTGATAGGTGACCCTCCTCTGGCCACGCTTGCATGGGGGGATGAGCCCCATCCCCTGCAGCGCTTCCACCTGAAGGTGGCACAAGGCCACCGGAGGAGGTCCCGGGCTGGGCACCGGACATGCTGGTGCCAGGTCCCATCGCCAGCTGAGGTGGGAGAAGAGGGTCCACTGGGACCGGCCTTCCCATACGTTCTATGTTTAGCAGGTTTAATGACAATATGAGTTAGTAACAGACAACAGCATTCCAAATTAGTTGTAACAGCATGCAGTAGTATTCCCATTAACCCAACACACAAGAATTCCAACAGTTGAACAGCAAGCATAACACATGCTTACTTAGAACAACAGTGGACATTCCAACAGAATGCAGCGTTGATTGGTGGCAACAGGCCACCAAGATTGTGGTATGTGAACAGGGCACATGCATCAAAGTACATGTAGATATTTATAAACCAATAGGACATATGCCCCAACAAAGTTTTTCAGATTACACATACCCATTTAGGTGTGGAATGGCATTATTTATGACCATAAAGTAGGGTGTAAAAAGATCACTCCATTAACAACTTATATAGACTTATAACTTTACTCTACATTCCTACTGACTGCAGGTATATATCCCCTACATATATTATTACACTAGGCAGTGTCCATTAAATTGTGAAATGGGTTTTGATAGTTGTTTATATACCTGACCTGTATCTGACATACAAACTGTTCAAAATGCAGATGTTACTGCTACGTATTTATATATTTCATTTATATTCATATATCTACATATCTGGCTGTCTTCAGGTGACATTATCAGCTACATTTAAACAGACCCCTACATTTCTAGCAGCACACTGACATTTGTGGGGAACACAATCACAAGCTACTCATGTGCCAGATTAACCTGTACATGCTAGCCATGAACCAACAGTTGAGGACTGTATATATGCTTAAGAGCTACTGGCATTCCCTTCATCCACTTTATATGGACCTACACAAGTGTGGATTGACAGCACTTAATATAACTGTACTATTTCCATAATGCAAGGGTACAATAACATATCAAAAATAGTGACACGGACACAGTCCAGGAATTATACCTTTATTAATTACATTACACACTTTTGTAGTGGCTCTCTCATTCTTTTCATATTTTGGTGCATGCAGAATACTTTTATTCAAGACTTATTATACCTTTATTAATGGGTTACAACACTCTTTTTCAGGCTCTCTCACTTATTTTATATAATAATACATAGGTTCATAGGTTCATAGGTTCATAGGTTCATACTAGGCTATCTGCCCGAGGGCATTTACAAGCCTAGCCCATAGTTTTGTGGCTTACGCCACCCCTTTAGTATGGGGAACTATACCCATTATTTTGCTGTGCCTCTGTTGAGCAGTGACACTGAGGTAATCCCTGGGGTATATCTGCGATCTCCCATCCATTGGTCAAGATTTCTCTTGAACAAGGCCAGCGAGGTGCTCTGCCTCACATATACCGGGATTTTATTCCACAGCATAGGGAGTCTTTGGGTGATGAATCTATCCCTCCAGCATGTCCTATTAATAGCCGTGTCGAGGCAGAATAATTACTAACCTGCCTGTTGGTGCAGCCTTAGCAGCCTATCTGCATAGGCTTGCCGATTCACAGCATGGACACCTGCAGCTGTGAAGTAAATGAAGGGGTATTGAGACATACTTATCCATTATATAGACTACAATAGCATTTCTTACATACTTCATTCCATGGCTACCTACTCAGTAGTGGGGCATCTTGCATGTCACAGGCCTCCTGTATCCATCGGTTCAGT
Source organism: Protopterus annectens (assembly GCF_019279795.1). Classification (NCBI taxonomy): domain Eukaryota; kingdom Metazoa; phylum Chordata; order Ceratodontiformes; family Protopteridae; genus Protopterus; species Protopterus annectens. Next base: position 260,297,055 of record NC_056728.1, read on the forward strand.
TGGTCCTGTTTCCATCTCTTCAGGTCTGCATGGTGGGGACGGACCTACTCACCAATCCGCGGGGCGCCTGTGGCACTGGTGAGATCATGAGCTAACCGGTTCTAAGCCTCCGCTTTGTACTCCGTCCCTTGAAACTGGCCCTGCAGGAGTCTTGACTCATGATGGTGGACAAGGAGCCAAACCATGTATTTTGACTCCTCGATGCCCCACCGTTGCACTCAAAAGTGAGTACCCTGTCCAGCACCGACCATTCTGACTGCAGATGGGAGCTACAACCAGTTGTGGCGAGTATTCCCGCCTATGGAGCTTAAATATGCCTCATTTCCCGCACTTATTTGTGATTGGCCATTTTTGAAAATTCTCAGCTAACAGCAAACCTGCTTAGCAATGGTTAAACTTCCATTTATAAGTATATGTATGTTAGTGCATGTTTGTGCTAAGCTGTCATGGCTTAGTGGTTCAGTACTTTGATTATGGTGCACAGTGTCCCGGGTTCGAGCCATGTCATTGCTTTTTATTTTACTACTGTCCAGACAGGGTAGGGGGTGTGGCTGTGCTCAACTTTGCTCTACATTGCTCCATGTTGCCTGACTCTGCCCAACGGTGCGCTGGTTAGCACGGTGCGCAGCTCCACGTAAACCTATTGCGCTAGGTAAAGCACTGCTTAGCTATGGGCAACTATATTGCACTAGGTAAAGCGCTGCTTAGCTATGGGCAACTATATTGCGCTAGGTAAAGCGCTGCTTAGCTATGGGCAACTATACTGCGCTAGGTAAAGCACTGCTTAGCTATGGGCAACTATATTGTGCTAGGTAAATCGCTGCTTAGCTATGGGCAACTATATTGTGCTGGGTACAACGCTGCTTAGCTATGGGCAATTATATGTCAATATCCTTAATGCTGCTCACCTCCTTATATTTATATATATATATATTTTGTTCACTAATACATAGGCCATTTCAATGCTTTTTACTAAATTTTCATTCATATATGTCAGGAATTATTTTATATACTAATTTTAAACATAAAATAGAAAGGGGAGTGGTGGGACTAGAACCGGGAATGTCTCCTCTTTGTGCGAAGGCTCTACCACTACGCTATTGGGCTTAATTTGCATAAGCATTTTTTATTATGCTTTTTGATGTTGAAATTGCTAACTGTAGCTAAACAATGGGCACACCCATGCAAACACGCTCAAATACGGGCAGCTATATCGGGAATTATAAAAAAAATAAAAAGTTTACATTTTACAATTACAAAGGGATTAGTATGTGGGGATGTGTAGTGTTTGCTATGTGTATATTTCAGCAGACTCGCTCATTGCACTTGTCATTTTCACATTTATATAGTTGCAGGGGCATGGATATTTGGACTGCTCGGCAGTCCGACATGCCCCCTGCAGTCTTACACGCTCCGTGTTAGCCTTCCAGTTGAGTCAGTGTGCCCTCATGCATACGCATGATGCGCTGACATCATACTCTTAGACGGCCGTTTCCATGTAAGACTTATTTAGTCTTACACAGAGGATTAGTGAATCCCCCCAAATGTCTTGTTATGTATTATCACGAATGCTAAGGTATTGTTCTGGGTATGAATTCCATATGGTCAAAAATGCTGGCCAGAAAGAATTAAATCCAACTCCAATCCACATCTGTCTGCTATGGATTATTAAAATCACACCACTATAAAACTATAGTAACAGAAGTGATGACAAACTTAGGTTCTGTGATACATCTGTCTTTTTCAACAACCACATTAAAAAAAAAAAGAATTCAAAACTGATAAAGTGATTATTTTTTCAAGAGGTGACATTATAACACATGTAGCAGGGTAGTTAAAGTAATAGTTTTATAAATATTGTATGTCAAGATTGTTGAAATAATGAGACAGAGACATAAAATACACTATTAGCCACATTGGAATATATGTCAAGCTCTGCCAGTCAAAAAAGTCAGCCACATGATTATTGAATACATTATGTTTAAGGCAATAATCTTTTAATGATACACTCACTGTACTACAGCCCTTCTCTTTTTTAAAAAAGTTCCTATTGGCATTCTGAGGTAAGTTTTCAATAAATAATCTTAATAAGGCATGTATTATACTTCACTATGCCTTAGTTCATCTTACTATAAAATGTTGCATTTCAATACTTCTAGGCAAACTCTATGATGTTTTATTTATGCAGGGACATTTCCGATATTCATTTATCAATTTCATTGAGTTTTTCAATGACAGAGATGAAACACTTTATTAGAATAACAGTGCACAACATTCATATCAAAATATTGTATGAAAATATTCCTGCCTTCTTCAATAATTTCTCATGTTTCATATATTATGGACAATGCATGGTCTGAGCTTTTACAGCTGATGCTCTATAAACAATTATATCTGGATAATCAAGACTTTCTGCTATTGCTTCTGGAGTGCCACTCTATGCTTTGGTATGTCTCAAATACATGTCCTATCTGGAGGTGTCTAAAATACAATATTTGTATGCATCACAGTCTTGTGGAGCACATTTATTTTGAACAAACATCTCCACTTTCTGCTCAGAAACTGTCCATACCTAGTAAAACAAAAATAATGAAGGATCCTTCCTGGTTATACTTCTTAACCACTAGTTCTGGTTGATTCTCCCTGGAAATCTGACTTTTCTCCATTCAGACTCTATCCTTGCCTCTCTTTTTAACAAGATGGATATGTTTTGATTTTATCAAATCTGATCACAAGTTTAGAGTGGTTTCCTTTTGTTTGTATTGACTGTTTTATAGAAAGCTCATACCATGTGGATATAATAGAGAATCTGAAATAGGCAGACAACTATTTAGTCCACAGCTCATCAAGAGCTGAGCAGATAACATGTATACAGTATGCAATAAAGCAGGTCTATATTCCATAAAGGCAGAATGCAAGTGCTCACAGCATTCCCTGTTAATTTCTGATTCGTTTTCACATGTTCTTCACAGTATGAACTGCCCTCTCAACTTTAACATTAGACTGTGGATAGGTCTGACTTCTTCTTATGATAAAATTCCATCTGCTTAGGGAAATTGTTTGAATTCTATACCTGCATATCCAGAGACAGCTGTGTCATTTATACCAAGTCTTGAAAAACATAGCTTCAAGTAGATCAACATGCTTAACTACATCAGGTTTCATCGAAGTAGGATTAGTCAATTAGGATTAATCAGCTCCCATTTAAATCAAAGATCAGCCAATGTTAACAGAAACGTAATGGAACTATGGGGTATAAAGACGTTTCTTCCCCCCAAGGTTGTAAAATGTCAGATTAAGTACATTTGGAGAGGTAAGGGTGTGGGGTGGGTACAGGATGGTACAAGATGGGGTTCTGCCCCAGCACAAAAGCTTCTCTTTCATTTAGTAACAGTCATTGTGCATCATCACCTTTATTTCTTATTTGCTTTGTTTGCTAAGGACCCCGTTAACACCAGCACTTGTTGCGTCATGTAACTTCCCAACTTCTGGAAACTTTAAACCATAATCGACACCCTCTGAATGGGAACAAATGTGGTCTGCCTTTATTTAAAGTATTGTTTAAGATATTATCTTGTCCCTTAGATCATTCTGATGGCATGCATAATAGAGAGAACACTTTAACTTTTGTCTCAGTTTGCTGCTGTGGTAGACACAAATTGTGTATGTGTGTGTGTGTGTGTGTGTGTGTGTGTGTGTGTGTGTGTGTGTGTGTGTGTGTGTGTGTGTGTGTGTGTGTGTGTGCTCACGCGCGCATGTGTGCGTGAGCGTGCACGCATGGGTTCATGTGTGTACATGCTATACACCACTCCTTTCTTGATTACAGCTTCACATTTATGTCTGACTTTTGCAGTCTCAGTAACATTTTTGCAAATTTAGAAGTATCTTTTAAAAAAAATTGCAAAATAGTTTAACTTTGTACAATAAATTTTAAAATAGTTTTAATATATTTTGCAGTCAAATATATGTTCTCACCAACACGGTTTGCAGATGAATATTAAACAGAAGTAGCATTCTTTTACCAAACTGACATAGGCAAACAAGAATAAGAGAACTAAAAAGTGCAGCATTTAATATTAAAGTTATACTACTCTTCCTTCATCCCTTATTCCAGAGTGCATGTTACATGGACATCAGTAATACAGAAAAGAAGCAAAAATACTTTGGATGGTGTTCAGAAGTGGGCTGGGGCTGACTATGGCCAGTCCTGGTGTTCTACATAAATTTCCTTTACTTTCAGTATGCACAAGTGAAGAGGTGAACGAACTGCTACTGCTGAGCACAATATTCACTTGAAAATTATAAATAAGTACTGAAAGCAAGAAATCCATGTTAAAGCTTCTACAATACCACTGGGTGACATTTAGAAACAGAAACAACCACAGTAGATTCCAAAAAGAAATTAAGTGAAATTATACTCAAATAAATAAAACTTGCAGAAAAAAATAAATGAAATTATGCTCAACAACAAGGACCCTATCCAGAAGCTTCTTAGTCAGAAGCATCATTATCCTATTAAAATACAGACGTGAATATTTGAGCAAAATAACACTGTCTACCATTACACTTCATAAGCAGTGGAAATATTCATCAAGGCAGCAATTCTACCCTTAAATAAACCAGTGTTCTTGGTTCTTCAGGAAGATTTGGCAAAAAACTTGAAAAATGGCTGCCAAGGTCTGATATCGTTTGAGCTGCATTGACATATCTGAAGAAAAGGTAGCATGTACAAGAAGCCATGCATTTATGCTGATACAGAGAGTACCACAAGGGGATTTAACACACTTACCCCCGGATTCACTAACCTCCCATGCAGGACTAGCTTAGTCTTGCATGGAAGTGCTTGCTTAGGAGCAGGATGGAAGAGCACCATGCATAGTAATAGGCATGCTGGCCGAGCGCCTAGGCTTACACGGAGTGTGTACGAGTGCAGGGGGCATGTCTGAGAGCAGAGGTCTCGGAATAAACACACCCCTGCAATGTAGAACAGCAGAAACTGTTAAGAAATGACCGAGATCACTCATAGGTGTCCTCATTACCCCACCAACAGACCCCCATGTGTACAACAGCAACAGGACATATAAATTAAAAGAGGAAACCCTTTTATTTTTTTTTAAAGTCCAATTAAAGCTAACTGTAGGTGCGCAGATGTGCCCATTGCTTTGCTATGGTTAATATAGCTGAAATAGCAAAAGGAGGATAAAAAACAAGATATGTGCAAATGAATAAGTACAGCAATACTGTAGTGGGCAGAGCGTTCACCTCATGAGCAGTCAATCCCGGTTCGAGTCCCATTGTAATACATTCCATTTCCATGTCAAATCACTATTATAATCAATATATTTAATTGTATAACCTAATAAATAACATATATGTGTGAACTGGAGTAATAAGCTGTGTAATGAATGATAACCCCATACACTTGCCAAATTCACCACCTCCCCAAGAACCAGTAGACTATTACTATCTAAAATATAAAAGTAGTAAGGATAAATAAGCACGAGTAAGCAGGTGCAAGTCTGTTTGCACAATGGTAAGCAGTGCTTACACAGAGTAAGCAATAGTGAGGATAGCCATGTGTAAGCAGATGTCACCAGAAGTTAGCAGTGCTTACTGTTGCACAAACCCACTGACAACTGTGTAAAAGTGCTTCAACCACTCTGTATCCAACAGGCCTCATTCTGGCCAGCAACAAATTAAACAGTCGCTGCAAGGCTCGAACCCAGTAGCCTGCACACCATAACGAATGTGATTTACCACTAAGCCACCACAGATATACATAACCCTGACGTGTCCACAAACATAGCATCCAGCAATACCATTCAACATTACAGGACATGTAGCTAAATATGTAGCTGTATGTGTGTGTGTATACATAAATATCCACATATAGATATATACATATGGAGACATCCATACACCTATATGTCGTTAGATATATATACATATATATATATATATATATATATATGTGTGTGTATACAGCAATATATATTTATATATATATATATATATATATATATATATATATATATATATATATACACACAGCAATATATATATATATATATATATATATATATATATATTGCTGTGTGTATATATATATATATATATATATATATATATATGTATATATATATATATATATATATATATATATATATATATATATATATGTGTGTGTGTGTATATATATATATATATATATATATATATATATATATATATATATATATACAGATATATATCTATGATATGATACAGCACATAAGAATGATATATATGACCACAGGCACCGCCAATGGGGGTGAGGGGGCTCAATCAACACATGTTACATGTACTGATATCCCCCTCAGCCAAACAGGTGAAACATACAAACAAACACACAAAAAAAGTAAACAAACCACTGCTTCCCAAACCACAGGCAGGATACAACCAGTGGGGGAAACATTGTAGACCCACTAAATCTAATCTAGAAACAAAGACAAGAACGGCCCTTGCGGGACAACCCAAAAATTCTTGGGTATTTAGATTCCTGTCATTACACAGATTTGTCAAGGCAGGGCATGTATGTTCTCAGACTACAAGGTTGGGAAAGCCTGATAATCCATGGGTCGAGACAACGTACGTGATGGGTCCCGAGAAGTGGAGAGTGGGCAGTGTGTAGTGGTATGGTTAGACTCGACCTGCACCCAGAGAAAGGATGATAGCTGCGGAGGAGAGGGGGAAACAATGGGTATGAAATTATGAGTCGAGGTGTGCAGGTGTTGGATGGAGTAGTTCTAATCAGACTGCCTCCTGGATATAGGCAATAGTGTGAAATGGGCAGAGCATTTGCCTAATGAGCAGGCATTCCTGGTTCGAGTCCCACTGCAGCACAGTCTATTTTAGATGGCAAAGCACGTTATAAACAATTTTGCTGTTGCAAAACCCACTAAATAACACCAAATAACACATGGTTGCCGCTCCCTACTGTAGGCATGTAATCCAGTCTAATTGGCATCACAACTTATTATTGTTGTCCTCACACCCACCCAGGGGTTTGAGTGTCCAAATCTGCCTCCAAATTCAGTGTATATGCACAGCTGTTGATGTAGAAGAAATGGACAACTATGGACCTTCCCTTCAGCCTTCCTGCACATCCCTGGCTATTTCCCCTACTGTCTTTCCCTCTTTGAGCTCCTTTTTTCACCACTTACCTATCAACCCCTTTTTCTTTTTTTTTTAAAGAAATTAGCATGGGGGTAAGCAGGAGTAAGCACTTTTATGCAGCAGTAAGTGGGTTTAAGCCTGTTTGCATGGCATAAGCAATGCCTACACTGGTTAAGCAATGTAGAAGCTAAATGAGTGTAAAAAGCTGTAACCAGAGGTTATCATTGCTTACCCTCACACAAACCAGTGCAAACCCGCTTACAGTTGCTTAAAAGTGCCTTAGTCACTCTGTATCCAACAGCTCTCATCCTGCCCATCAACAAAATAATTTGCACTCCCAAGTTGCACATCCCGGACCCTGCATACTGCAGTTAAAGTGAGTTACCACTAAGCCATGGCAGTTACACATGCAACAGAAGGTCAAACTTGGGATGTTGGTTCAGCGGAACCGGGAGATGAAGCTGGGCAGGTGTGTGAGCAAATTGCTGCTTCTCAAACCCCTGGCAGGATGCTACCAGTGGGAGAAACAGTGTAGACCAGCTAAGTCTAATCTTGACACAAAAACAGGTCCATCCCTGGTGGGATGAAACCAAAAATTGTGAGTCAATCTGATGTTTATACATGTCTCGAAAGATGAACAAGGCAAGGCTCGTACGTACGTGGACTAAACAAATGAAGAGCCTGAAGAAGCTTGGATCAAGACAGTATACTGGATGAGTACTGAGATGTTGAGAGAGGGCAATGTGTGGAGGTGTGGTATGGCTGGGCTAGCAACTGGAGAATGGATGGTTGCTGTGTACGTGGAGCGCGGGGTGGGGGTAGGAACCATGGGTATAAAATGAATGCAACTGAAGTAGCACAGCAATAGTGTAGTGGGCAGAGCATCTGCCTAATGAGTAGGCATTCCTGGCTTGAGTCCCACTGTGGCACAGTTCATTATACATGGCAAAGCACGTTACAACCAATAGTTTTGTTGCAAAACCCACTAAATAACATATATTTATGAACTGGAGTACTGCAAGAAACGCACATGTGAAGTATCAGTGTCAGAATGAATAAGGCACTAGTAAGCATGTTTAAGCACAAATAAGCAATATTAAGCATATGTAAGCACTAGGGCTTAAGTCTATGTGCATGGCGGTAAGCAATGCCTACACTGGTTAAGCAAATTTGAAGCTAACACCCTGTAAGCAGATGTAACGGCAGGTTAGCAGTGCTTACTCCATGCACTTAAAAGTGCCTTAACCACTCTGTATCCAACGGCCCTTGTTCTGCCCAGAAACAAAATAAACAGTCTTTGCTAGGCTCGAACACAGAACCCCACACACCATAGCAAAAGTGATTTACCACTATGCTATGTCACATACACATAACCCTGATATATTCAAAACATATCAACCAGCCCAGTCATTCAACAGTACAGAGAATGTGTTCCAACATGTAAATGTATGTGTGTGAGTAAATATATTAATATCTAAACAGATACAACGTATCAATAGATGTAGCTATCTATATATACATATCTATAGAAATACATATATATATATATATATATATATATATATATATATATATATATATATATATGGCTACACATTTGTAGATAGCAATGGTAGATTGACAAATACAAATATGTCCACATGCACTGTTAATGGGGTTGAGATGCCCCAAACAATATACAGCATGTATGAATAGGCATACCCCCCACCACAGCCAAACACATCCGCCCTGCAATACACTAAAGTGTTACAAATCCCATAAGCAGGACCTGACATGACATGTGCACAACATGTAAACAATACTACAACCCACCTGTATGATGTCAGGCTAGTATTGGTAACATATGCAGTAACTGAGAGCTGGTTCAAGGCTCCAGAGAGCACCCCTGCAATACCAGGCTACAACTCTTACCACACTTTTCTGCCAGCAAACCAAGACCTAAACACTAAAGGTGGAGGAGTGTCCATATTCACCAAAGCTAGTTGCCCAAACACAATGCATCTGAAATTATCTGGGTGCAACGAACACTAGGTAAGACTACAATCCAAATTGTAGCTTGCTACAGATACCCCACCATGCCCCAAGATTCTCACTACACCTTTCTAAACATACTGGAAAATATTAAGATACAACCAAACACCCTAATACTGGGTGATTTCAACTACTCTGCCATTAACTGAGAAAACTACTCGGAAACAAATGCCTTTTCGCAACGGTTCTTGGAATTCATAAATTCCAATCCCCTGGATCAACTAATCAATAGTCCCACCAGGGGCTCCAATATCCTAGACCTGGTCATTATCAACATGGGAGATAGATGCTCCACACCAGTGATCACCCCCTCATTGGTCAGGTCTGACCATAAGCTAATCACCCTTGACATCCACATCCCACCCCCACCCTGAGTAAGGAAACCTCTGTAAAAAACTTCTCCAAAGCCAACTTCATGCTACTCAAGTCAGAAATGACAAACTTCATGACACCCATGCAGACGGGAACTGAAAGTTTGACTGCCAAATCCTACACTAAGGCACTGTATGAGCACATCCACTCATGCATGTATCGTGCCATCCCAAATAGAACCAAGACGCTCTCTTCCAAAAAAAAGAAGCCAGTCTGGTGGTCCCCTGCCATAAACAAACTATACAACAGAAGGAAGAAACTGTTGCAGAAAAGTAGAAAATCCCAAGATGCAAAAAACTCCCTCACCAGCCTCAGTAAGAAGCTGAGATCCCTCATAAAATCCTCCAAAGCAAGTTACGAAAATAAAATTGCTAAAGATACCAAAGACAACCACAAGGCATTCTATAGTTATGTCAAGAATCTAAATGGCAATGCTCAGATTTGCTCTGAGCTACAACAGAATGGCATTAAATATACTGATCCCAAGGATATTGACAATTTCCTGGCAGATTGATTTAGTACCAACTTCACCCCCCCAACTCCTAAAGGGCCCATCTCAATACCAAAAGATTGCCAAATTCCAGTAATCATGGCCAGACAGGTAGAAACTGCACTCTCCAAAGCTAAGAATACAGCATCCATGGGACCAGATGACATCCCGGGCTGTGTACTACATGAACTACAAAATGAACTGGCACCTCACCTAAGTGTCATGTTTAATCATAGCCTCACCTCAGGCTTCATGCCCACTGAGTGGCGCACAGCTACAGTTATCCCACTCCACAGAGAGGGGAGCCACCTTGGATCCCAGGAACTGCCGTCCTATCAGTCTGATGAGCCTGATCTGCAAGGGCATGGAACGCATTATCATGGAACTTATAAACAAAGACATTGGCAACCTTCAAACACTGGACCCAACCCAGTTTGGGTTCGTGAAGGACCGATCTTGTCTCCTGAACCTGATTGACTTCTTCAAATCAGTCTCCAGAGCTGTGGACAAGGGTAAGGAGGTCCACACAGCCTATCTGGACCTCACCAAGGCCTCTAACACCATCCCCCACTCTGGAATCATAGATAAACTTACTATGCTGGGCATAAATCCCTATGTCACTTGATGGGGTGCCCACTGGCTTACTGACAGAACCTAGACTGTAAAAGCAGCCGACTACCAATCCAGCTCCAGACAAGTGACAAGTGGAGTACCTCAGGGTTCAGTCCTGGGACCTCTCTTGTTTAGCATCTACTTCTCTGAAGTACAGGCCAACACTAAGGGACTCTGGCTAACAAAGTTCGCAGATGACTGCAAAATGGGAGCCATTACTGAATCCCCAAATGATGCGTTTATTCTACAAAAGGGCTTTACAGAAACAGATGCTTGGTGCCAGAGCCATGGGCTCAAGCTTAATGCCAAGAAATGTATAGTTACCCTCTTTGGGAAAAACCATGTACCCATGAATTACCACATAAGTGGCAGTACACTAAACACTGAAAGTGTGAAGAGAGACTTAGGGACACAGGTGGACATTGGTCTCAGCTTCGATAACCACATCGCCACAACAGTCAGGAAAACCTTCTATGTGGTACACCTCATCACTACGGGCTTTTCATCCAGAAAAAAGGATGTCATTGTCCTACTGTACTCATCCCTCATTAGACCCATTATAGAGTGCAACGCCCCATTTGGTATGTACCTCTCAAGACATCTGCAACAGCTGGAAAGGCCACAGAAATACTTCACTAAAAGAATCACAGGCCTAAAGCAGATGCCCTATGCTGACCGTCTAAAAAAACTCCAGCTATACTCTGTGGCATATCGTCTACTCAGAGGTGATCTCTGCTTAACATACAAAGCCATGTCAAACCCTGAGCTGTTGGACATGCCCCACTTAAAGAAATCCCAATCCCTCAGAGCCACATGCTCCAGGGATCTAAATCTTGTCATCACAATGAACAAAATATGCTGAAGGGATAGGTGTCTGACCCAGAGACTCTTCATACTCTGGAATAGACTGCCCATACATGTCAAGCAGAGCGCCTCCTTAGCCCTCTTCAAAAGGAACCTTGACAATTGGATGTGAGATAAGAAATTGACCTGTGGCTAGGCTTGTATAGGCCCTAGGGCTGATAGCCTAGTACCAATCTATGAACCTATATCATGCAGTACAGTGTGGCTTCCATAGGAAATGTAAAATATGGAAGCTATCAACATCCGCAAGATACATATACACAGACACATATATGCAGATACATATATGTATATATATATATATATATATATATACACACACACACACACACACACACACACACACACACACACACACACACACACACACACACACACACACAGATATGTACAGTAAGATACATATGTAGAAGGTGCATACAATATGGAACAGCCACTATGCCTACAGTTCACATCTGAACAACTGGACACTGTATGGGGCACCCATACAATTGCAATCGTTGCCTGCAACATATACCCACAGAGAGGTCATAGGAAAAACACCACACACAGGTTTGCAGAAATGGAAAACCTTTATTTGTGTACTATTACAGTTCTATATGCCATGTCATATAGCTGTGCAGACACTGACATCCATATAAACAGAGTAATGCAACTGTGAAACAGTGATACTAATACAGTATTCTGGAAAGGTTCACAACTGTTGCTGCCTAGGCCAATGCCTTCATATTGTACAATAGTAAAGACAGACAGGGCCACCAGATACCAAACAATCAACAGTATGTAATACAGGTGTATAGTTCCGCAGCCTCCATCTACACTCTGTACAAAATCACTAGGCGTTGAAGACTTCAGTTGGCTAAATGGGATGTAACTGTTACATAACAAGGCATAACTGACACTATCACAGGCACACAGACAAACAGAACAGTCTTGTATGGCAGGAGGCAATAGGCCTGCATTAACCCAATATATATGAGTAATGTAAATATAGGTGAAGTATACAGTACTGTACATACAGACACCTTAAGGCAGCTCACCCCTGAAACCCCCACATTTGTTACAGCCTAGGTCCATTATGGTGCATCCCCCTCTAGACTCAATGCTGTAGGCCCATATATCACTGTTACATACACTGGCCTCTGAAGTGTATAAGGGCACACATATATTGTTTTGGTGTAGCCCACACATATATGACCCCAGCACCACTGTATGTGTGGGGAATACAACAGCAGTGGACTGATGGTAGCGATGGCAGTGTGATATACACACAACCCACTACAGAAGAACCCCTAACACATTTCATATGTGCAAAGCGTGGTATGTAGGTGGAGGACAGAGGCTGGAACACAGGGAAACTGTTACCATACACTAAGCAAGTTGCTGGTGTCACAGGATAGTCTGCAACCTACCCTTAGCCAGGGAATTGAGGTTAGAAACATAAATGGATGTAGCCATGTACTGAAAGCACTTAACACACACACTGCCAGTGACATATCTGACACAGGACCTGTGTGGTGGACAGACAAAACATGATAGGCACCTCTCTGGCCACCAACAGGATAGGCCAGACTGCATTCAAAGGTAAAGTAGTATGTACACACACACCCTGAAACACCAGTACTATACAAAGTATAACACAACTCTACTCACACTCTGTCTGTAGTTCTGGAACCTCCTACAAATATGTAGCTGGCCTAAGTGTGCCGGTTCCCCTGAAAGAGGTACTGCTACCTGCTGTCTGTAACACTGATGCCCACACACAGAAAGGATGTCCATCACATAGGAAAAATAAAGGGACCGCATTCACATGATGTAGTGATTTATAGTAGATGGTTGCCATGTCAGTGGTAATTAAAAGTACTACACAGCAAGCTGTATGCAGTTAGCAAGTGTAGAACACTGAATGGTGCAGAGGCCATCACCTGATGAAGTGTATCACCTACTAAAGCCAGGCTGCAATATATCCCAAACAGCTCAATCCATTCACAGGAGAGCGAAAGCAAGCAAGAAAAAAAAAAAAATGGGAAAAAAGAAAACGCACAGACCATTTACAGCTGAAAATGCCGCCATCTATGCAGCTGCCAGTCATTAATACATACTTCCCACAACAGGTATGTGAAGTATATGTACATGTATTAGAATGTAGTACCTGGTCCGTTGTATTGTGATAGATGATGTGAAATGCATTATATGTGCTGGCAGGTGTTGTTGTGATGATGGTCAACTGAACAACCGCTATGGACAATAGTGTTTGTCCCTGTGGGTAGAGGGCCATAGCTGTTAACTGTGCAAGTCAGCACTGACAGACAGGATGTAAGCCATCATAGTGTGTGTTGTGTAATGGGGATTATGCATATGATGTGGCCAATAGCCGGTGATGGAAGTAATGCCAGTATGATGGACTTGTGGGAGCTACGGACCACCACTGGCAGGATACCCAGGTGAATCTGTAATGTAGCATGGCAGAATGCCATAGGTGTGTAATAGAGTTACCTGCAAACAGGTCCCACATATACCTCACCAATGTCAGGCCGTGTCCATATGTGGCACCTGTCCATGTTGTAGCAAGGCAAAACAGTGCAGCTGTGCAGGGAGGTGTTGAGAGATTGTGGAGCTGATGTCTGAATTTACCCCACATATAGGTATGTATATGTGTACATATGTCACAGATATAATATCTAAGGATAAATGTATGTCCAAAAATATACATATACCCATGTGTAGGCATATATATATATATATATATATATATATATATATATAAATATATATATGCACATATATATGAAGTCACATATATCTATACACATATAGATAAATACCAATATGCAAATGTCTACATCTCTACAAACACACACACAAACAGTTATGTATTGAAAGACATGTCCCCTATATCACTACCACAGTGATGTGTGCTATGTGTGAGGCAGCAGCACACATAGCAATACACACAGATATCTACAGCTGATAGTATGTGCACCATGGACAGATATGTCACATGTTATTCCCGTCCTAGCCCCACAATGTCCCTGCCTGTGAAGTATGCAATGGGAATATGGGGAAGTATGGCAGATACACACGTGGAGGTGGTCAGGATTGTTAGATATAGAGGACAGTCTACAGGGGTGGCACATGTGGTGGGTAAACACTGTGGATGGTGTGTGTGGTCCGTGATGTGGATGCCCCATGGTCTCCAATATGAGCACAATGGGAACAAGACTCCCACCAACTGCCACTAACAACTGCAGTCCATGCCCTGAAGGTGCCAGGTCTGGTGGCTGAGCAGGACAAGCATGTTGGCCATGTGAATGTGTACTGGGTGCCTCAGACTGATGTAGCACATCCCTCATGTATCTCTGGAGCCTGGTATGGAACAGATCCTAGACCTGTACTCAGGGGACAGGAACATGTTGGTGTGTGCCCTGAGGGGGGTGGGCCAACAACCCCTGGGTGGTTCCACCTGATGGTATTGTTGTAACAGTACACAAGGAGGCCCCAGGTTGGCTCAGACATGTGATGTGGCCAGGTATCCTGGTCAGATGGGTGTGGAGAGGTGGATCAGCTGGCCAATGGAATATATACATGTTATTGTGTCACTGTCATAGTACATATGTTTGTAGTAATAGTCTACACAATCCCAGTACATGTCCAACAGCATGCATAAAACCCCCCTATAACACAGACTGTCAGATGTGCATCAATCTCAGAGCAGACATACCACTGGCATATATGTAACTATAGTGGCCCTGACAATGGCATGCAAGTGAATACTCTGTAACAGGCCAGCAATGTTAGTGTCCACACAGGGACATGGCTACAATCACATAGCAGAAGGTGTGGTACACTACACAATTTGTCCAAATGGTAGTTAAGCTGTAGCCATACCTAATGAGTTGTGTGTATAGCCTGTTGAAGCTGATATGGTGGGGGAGGGGGTGACAGAGATGTGTACTATGAACTGTGGTAACCTTGCCATATGAGTCGCTCAGGCCTGTTCCCATCCTCATGTTTTTCAGGCAAGATGGCAAAATAAAGGCTGCCGGTGTATTCTGTGGAGGAGAATGATGTCATCATAAACCACATGGTTCAGCACTACCAGGTCCTGTTTGGTAGGACATCACAAGACCAGCAGGAGTGGACCGCCCTGTGGAACGATTTTTTCCACAGGGTCAATGATGTCGGCCTGCATAACTGCAGTTATGAGCAGGTCCGGCATCATTGTACTGACCTGCTTCACAATGCCCATCAGCATGCTGCTGTAGTTCAGGGAGACCACCTCACCACAGGGGGGGCCATGCCATCCATTCCCCCTGACACGTATGGAGGAGCTCCTGGCCAGCCTCGTGGCACCTGCTTGTTTGGAACACCATCACCCACTGGACCCCTTTGTGGAGGTGGGTGTCACCCACACACCAGCTGAGGAGCGTGCAGGTAAGGACATAGGGCACATCAGTATACCACTGCTGTGTAAATATCCTCAGTGGTACAGGTAGATCATGCATATCTGATATGTCATACAAATATTGTGTTGCTGCATTGTAGTGATAAACAGATATCCATATGTGGTAGTAGTGTGTGAATTTATGGTTGATTTATGGTAGTACTGCACCCAGCTTGTAGCAGTGCCACAGGTGTGGCCACTGACATTACATCTCTCACCCACTTATGTAGGTCCCTCTGGGGTAACAGCAAGGCAGCAGCCTGAAGCTGGTGAGTATGTCTTATGATGCATGCCAACACACCAGACATGTAATGGTGATGTTATATTCCATGCACACATCTAACACACCTACCCTGAATGCATGCTGTACATGTGCATTTATTGTTGCTGTGAAATGCATGGTCTCACAGGGGAGAACACGATGGGGTACTGAAAGGGTATGTAACACATCTGCATGACAACTAACATCCTGTTATTGTGAAATGTGTCCACAGGGGGTAACATACTGTTGGTAAACATGGCCTACAGTAGCGACATGTTCTGAACAGCATCCATATACAGTGCAACACCAGTGTGCATACATGTGGGGCAATGCCAACTGCTGCTGACATACACTATGGCACACGACATTACAGTAGTCCACATTATCAGCTGGGACTAAGCTGCAACATGTGGTGTTCAGTGTATGGGACACTGCAAGCTGATATATATGTGTAGGACTTACCTGTCATGCATCTGCATAAATGCTGAGGGGGGGGGGGCTCAGCGTGAAACACCAGTGCACTGCAGCAGGGATCCTAAGGATGGTAGGAATGGCTCTATCTGCATATAGTCAGGTCCAGGACCTGTGGCAGCTGTAAACCTACCCACACTGCAATAGTGACGGCATTGTGTGAACACCATGGGATGTGCACATGAGTAGACCATGCAATCACACAGAATAAGGGGACATGTGTAGGGTAGGCTGAACATACACTGACAATTGAAGAAGGCCCATACTGGTATACCCCTGCCATGAGCAGTGACTGCTGCAGTACACACAACAAGAGGAGTGATAAAAGATCATGATAAGGGTGTGCACACATATCCGCACATGGTGTGTATGCATTGCGGTCAGCAGCTGCACACCTAACACAATCTCTAGACACTGCATTTGAAAGTACAGGACATATGTTATATACTGGGCATGTGTACAGCTAAGATCTGCAGTGATATGATCCCATGGCAGATCACGGATGTGTGTGTAAAAGCAATATAGGTGTGTACACCCCCCATAGCCATGGTATGCTCTGATGGTTGTCCGTGTATGCATTTCTGCAGTGGCCATACATGGTCTGTTGATGTTGACAGCTGTAAATCAGGCATCAGGCATTCACCAATGACAACAGTCCACATATTATCCCAGGTATGTGTTGCTGAAACACTTAGGGGCTGTGAGAGGTACAGCTGGCATAACTTGACATGGTACTGCACATTCCGTAATGGGTTAGACACCTGTGAGTTGTGGTGCACAGTACATGGCAGGGTGCAGAACAGGTGCATAGCCATAATGTGTACATGGGTGCAGAGGTATCCAGAGGAAGGGGCATCACCTAGTCACAGCACATGCATCATACACATGTATACCATTTCTAGCATGGTGTGAGTATAGCTGAACTGCATGCTGTTCTGTACCATATGTTCTGCATGTTGGCAGATGGGTAATTGGAGGGCTGTGTGTGCGATCATTGTGCAACCTCATGTGTGTGTGTGTGTGTGTGTGTGTGTGTGTGTGTGTGTGTGTGTGTGTGTGTGTGTGTGTGTGTGTGTGTGCATGTGTGTGTGTGCGTGTGCGTGTGTGTGTGTGTGTGTGTGCGTGTGTGTGTGTGTGTGTGTATGTGCATCCTGGTGGTTAGTTAGTTTGCCTGCTGGGTCACTCTGGCGAAGTGGTGTGAGGTAGCTGCATGTATGATGCAAGTGTACATGTGTGTGTTTGTGTGTGTGGCCATGTATGCACATGTGTGAATGTGGGGTGTTCATACTTCTGTACCCCCCTTTTGGACCATGCAGTACATGGACATGGAGTGCCACATTGCACACCAGGAATACCTGTCATGTACTCACAGGACAGCAAATAGTATAATATGGCCTGTAGCTTGGATCAGGCATCCAGAGGGAAGGTGTACACACTTAATATTGCTGTCAGTGGAGAAGTCACCTACAGCTCATGTATGCAGCTCTACAAATGCATCAGGGAAGTAATAGTCAAAACCATGGGAGTGTATCCACATATTACAGCTGAGACATGATGAGCCAACGGAGCAGCATATCTGGCATGTATTGAGCATTACATACACATGACACACCAGTGGGAGCTATTATGGGTACAATATAGTAGCCCACACATATAGGGGCCATGCACATCATTCTGGCCATACAGAGGGTGCATATTGAATAACAGCATTGAGGTCATGTTACTCCACTACACACAGGTCAGGCAGGTAATGTAGCAACAGGCTTTGTGTTGTGCCCGTTTTTGTGGGCATTTAGAGGACTGTGATGTTAATGAGTGGTAGCAATGTATGTATGTTAACAAGTGTGATGCAGGATGGGTAACACATGGACATATACGTGGGACTATCTGTAAAGCCATGGACAGGTAGTTAGTACGGAGATGTGTGTGTGTGTGTGTGTGTGTGTGTGTGTGTGTGTGTGTGTGTGTGTGTGTGTGTGTGTGTGTGTGTGTGTGTACTGCTAAGCAATGCTGTACAGGTTTTAAAGAGCGGTTATTGTTTTCCCCCACAGGTAGCGAGGTGGGTCAGGGTCCCTCCTGCACCCAGTCTGATGTAGGTGTCCATATAGACACCGATGATGATGATGATAATGGTGTGGTACAGGTGGGGTTTTCAGGGGCCGAAACTTCACCAACATTTGACATCCCCCTTTTAGCCACCCCACCCCCACACACAGTTACAGTGTCTATACACACCCCAGCACCGGTGGCCATAGCAGAAGGACAGCTTCAGTGACAGTGCACGGGAAAGGGTGGTAACCATGCCTACTGTGTCCAGTTGCAGCAGGCATAGCCAGATGTCCGGCAGGTTGTCACATAGGCGGATGTCCCAGGGTGCTCATGGTAGATCAGCTGGACATCATGCCCCTGGCCTAGGCAACATAGTTGCAACCAGCAGAAGGATGTTCCAGGCTGTATGGTGCAGGAACATATTGAGCATTACACCAGAGAGGGCCTTATGCTGCAGAGGGCTGCACTCGCATCTGTAGGCGACAACCTCCGTGAACTGGTGGCTGCCATCCATGCTTCTAACAAGCAAGTGGATAGATGGCATGATGAGATTATGGCCCTCATCAGCTGTGGTGTGTCTGTGCTTCAACATGTGGTGGGGATGCGGCAATGCTAGCATGGACGTGGGCCAGCAACACCAACAGCTGGCACTCAATGTGGGCATGCTAGGACACCAAGGGGCTCCCATAGTAGCAGTAGCAGCCCTGGCAGTGTGGGGGGTGTGCTGTCCACACCACACCACAGCAGGCCACATGCACATGGTCCTGGCTAGTCCAAGGAGGGATGTAGTACCAGCAAACAAATGTCAGCAGGTGAGAGTAGCACTTCAACGTCTGTACCTGCACATGCTCGCAGAACCCCTGGAAGGCACAGTCCATGTGTCCATGGCCGAAGGCAGTGAAATGCACACCATGCCAGGTATGGTCTGCAGGTGTCCTTAAACACCTGTGTAGGGCAGCCACAAGGCAGAACTGCGTGCATGCATACCCATACACTGCAAACACACCTAGGGCAACCTCATACCTACACACACCACATCACCTCAGCCAGCTTCCCAGAGTACACCCCACACATGGTGCCAAATGTATGGCCCACCCTTGGTCTCTGGCAGGCCAACACCACACCGTGTGCATATGATGATACCTGTGCCCCATCCCTGTCATCCATACCATCGATACAGGAACAAGCTAATATGGTCCTGATACACACGGTGACTGTACACCAGTGTACCACAGTCCTGCAGTATAACATGTTGTAGGGTGTAGAGTGTGAGGCATATGTGGCAGGTAGTGTAGCTGTCCAGCAATGATGCCTTCTAGCTGTTAGTAACACTGCTTGGTTGTGGTCTCTAAACTGACATGCAATTGTGTTGTAGGTGTACATGTGTCAGCATGAGGATGCCCTGTGCATATGATGATACCTGTGCCCCATCCCTGTCATCCGTAACATCGATACATGAATGGGCTAATATGGTTCTGATGCACACGGTGACAGTACACCAGTGTACCCCAGTCCTGCAGTGTAACATGTTGTAGGGTGTAGAGTGTGAGGCATACGTGGCAGGTAGTGTAGCTGTCCAGCAATGATGCCTTCTAGCTGTTAGTAACACTGCTTGGTTGTGGTCTCTAAACTGATATGCAGTTGTGTTGTAGGTGTACATGTATCTGCACAGGGTTGGTCTTTAGTCATATTGCACAACGGGGTATGTCACTGTGCTGACACCATGGCAGTGACATATCTGGGGTACAGTCAAACACATTTCACAGGTTACTATACTGGGTATTGCCTGTGCCACATGGACAGGTGGACCACTGAGGCATGTATACCCTGCAACCTGATGTAGACCCATCCACATACACACACTCTGTTACTTGCCAACACTGGGACTAGACCCCTACCTAGCAATGTTGTGATACTGATGTGTGTGGCCTACATTGCACAAATACTGCCTTAACCACTCTGTATCCAACAGACCTTGCTCTGCCCAGCAACAAAATGAGCAGCCCTTGCAGGTCATGAACTCAGAGCCCTTTACACTGAAGTCACAACACATGACCACTATGCAATGACCACTATGGGGACAGCTGTTGTGTTACCAATATAGCTGTCATTACCTAAACTGAGTGGTATTGAACACTTGCCTTTACATCTTAGATTGTGTAGTCCTTGTCATTAATATGACATTAATGTACACATAGCAGATACATATGGTGGGATACATGTGGGAGGGCATACACAACCGTGACATTTACTCATGACAGGTATATGGTTGTATACATATAGGTGTATAGATGTCTACATGTACATACACAGGTATACACATACATATGTCTGTACACACATCTGTATAGTGCTACATATATATGGCCATGTGTACACCTCTTCTTATGCACATATGTATACATATCTATACATATATGTATCTATACATATATGTATATATAGGAATACATATATGTACATATAGATATATGTGTATATAGCTATATATGTATGCACATCTTATGTGTACAGATATGCCTAGTTATGTTGGTATATATAGATATATATATATATATATAAATATATATATATATATATATATATATATATATATATAAATATATATATATATATATATATATATATATATATATATATATATCAAGAGAGAGAGAGAGATATGACTATATGTGCATACATATCTATACCGATATACCCACTACTGTTCTGTAGATATCCATACATATATGTGCATATGTATCACTATCTGTATATGTGTAGACATATATTGCTCTGTATATGTATATATTTGGGTGTGTATATGTATATCTATGTATATATACATACCCATCTATACATGTCGATATGTATATGTGTAATTTTATATATATATATATATATATATATATATATATATATATATATATATATATGGATGATTATATGTACAGATATTCTCACCATATGTCCTGGACACAGAGTGTAGTCCTACCCCAGCTCCTATAGCCCCAACGTCATAGTGCAAGTGGATGTCAGGTATGTATAGCAGGTATATTGGTAGACTATTGCTACTGTAATTGGGATTGTCTTCACAGACATGGTGTGTGTGGGAGGTCACATCTGCTTTCCACATGTGTGCCATTGGCTACTGACAGACATCCTAAGGACATCCTAGTAAAGTACCACTGCCAGCAAGTAATGCCTCCATGGACTGCAGCACAAATATTGGCCAATATATGTGGACATTCTGAGACACTCTTTACAGTCCAGAGGTATACACAGAACCCCTTAGTGCTAAACATGTGTACCATACATGAAAATATGGATGTTAACAGCCATATAGATGGGTATAACACATAATGACTGGTATACATATGCCACCATAGGTTATGCATTCACACACCCCTGTCTGGCCTGACACATAATAACCACTGGTACAGGGGTGCCATGGCCACATACTACCCACTAGATATTGACATACATCTGTACAGCATCCCACTGCTCTATCTGACATACATGACTATTAAGGGAGACCCGGCAGCAGTACATCCAGCAAGTATCTCCACATGACATCTCACTGGATAAGTACACTAAGCTGCTAGACATGTAACAATGCACTGTACAGGCTATGGGCAGACTGGCTTAACAATGGCCAACATCTCCCGTTTTTAATTTCTCCAAGTCTTTTGGGATTCTAATACCATGACGGGAATGGACCCCATTCCTAAGTCAAAGTACGATTAAAGTTCATGAAATTAGTATTGTTTCACTCTTTGATGTTAGCCGAAAGTGCTCTTCGCAGCACCCGCAATGTGCCCAATAATGACTCCTTCTGCAATTTGTACGGTGTTACATGAATTAGTAACATATCTAAATATGATTGTAAACTCTTTTTTATAAGACCAGTTGCTCCTACTACTATTGGCACTGTCTGGGTATCTTTCTTCCACATGGCTCTCATTTCTGCCTGCAGATCGAGGTATTTTATGACCTTGTGTCTCTCTGTACACAAGATACTGTAGTCAGTAGGTATGGCAATTTCAATGATCAATGGTACTTTTGTCTTCTTTTCTTGGACTACTATATCCGGTTTTCTAGCATCTATCTTTTGGACTGTTGGGTGATTCCATGTGATGTAAACTTCATAATTTTCTATGATTCTCTTGTGGCTCATGTTTCCATTGTTTTTCAGCCACTTCGATACCATAATGTTTGCACAATCTCCAGTGTAACAATCTCGCCACATTATTATGCCTTTCAGTATACAGTCCCTCTGCCATTAGAGAGTCGCAACCAGTAATAAGGTGCATGACTGTTTCCAGTTTGGTTCCACAAAACCTACATATGTCTGTTTCTCCCACATGTTCAATGGACTTAGTAAACCAGCGTGTACGTAGCCCACTATCTTGGGCTGCCAATATTAACCATTCATTTCTTGATGTAAAGTCACCTCTCCTTAACCATTCCTGTGTTCGTTCTTGATCAACATGAGGCTCTTCCAGAAGTTTTCTATACTTGCAACTATATTTATGTTTTTTTTCCACATTTCTTGCCTTCTCATCTATTCCTTCACCTTATATTCTTTCTTTTATTTTTTTAGCACATTCAGTTGTTGCCTGGTTTTTATCCACTTCTGGTTTGATTTCCATTAATGCTTAACGTCGATATTCTTCTGATAAATTAAGCAGAGATGTCATCTTACATTTATTCTCCTCATGTTTCAAAACTTTCACCACATTTGGATCTTGTGAGGTGAGTAGATATGTGTGGAGTCCCATGATTGCAGATCTATACATGTAATCAATTTCAAGGAGGCCCATCCCTCCTTCAGAACGGGGAATATATAATCTTGGTATACACTGATTTTTATAAATCATTTGGTGAGCATGAAGCATCCTTCTTGTTTTAATATCCAATCTATCCAACACTTGTTGGGGCCAGTCAAGTCACTATAAGTAACTGAAAAAATGCCAGCACAAAACTCAGTATATATCAGTATATAACTGGCACATCCTAAAAACCCTACCGTTAGATGAAAGTGTCTCATACTTTAACGACACTTTCCTCAAGATACTCAATTCCCATGCTCCTAAACGACTTACTAGAACTAAGGAACGTATAGCACCCTGGCTAACACAATAAACTAAATCTAAAATTAGAATCAGAGACCAGGCCTGGAATAAATGGAGAACCACAAAAACCCCCCTAGATCGCATCAAGTTCCTCCAGCTTAGAAATTCAACCAAAGTAGCCGTTAAATCTGATAAAAAACAATATTTCTGTCACCTCCAAGACAAACATCAGTATAATCCTAAAAAATTCTGGGCTGGTTTTAACCACCTACTACATCCCGGTAAGTCTACTACCCCCACCCCCGACAAACTCATGGACAATGACCCAACAGAAATAGCCAACTCCTTTAATTCTTTTTTTACTGAGACCATCCAGTCCCTTGCCAGTAAGCTTGCCACGCCTCCCTCGGTGGCAACCCCAACCATAAATACAGCCCAAACTGCCTTTAACCTACAACCCATCTCCACCTCCTACATTCGCACCCTTTTAAAAAAACTTAAACCAACCACCCTCGCGGCAGATCTGCTCCCTGCCAAATACCTACAAATAGCATCTGATGCCATAGCCTACCCTGTCTCAATCTTGATCAACCGGACTATTTCTGAAGCATCTATTCCCACTATCTGGAAAATCTCTTATATCATCCCCCTCCACAAAGGAGGGTCCTCCACTGAAATCTCTAACTATAGACCCATAGCCATACTGTCTCCCCTAGCCAAAATTATGGAACGCTGTGTCCACAAACAACTCATTACCTACCTCACACAAAACAACCTCCTATCAAATACCCAACATGGCTTTCGCCCCATCACAGCACAACCACAGCTCTCCTCTCCTTTGTTGACTCAGTCAACCACAATCGCAATAATAAACTAATATCCTCTGCGCTCTTTCTAGACCTATCGAAAGCCTTCGATATGGTCAACCACCAACTACTGCTTCAGGCACTGGAAACCTTACATCTTAGCAAACTTACCATAAGTTGGTTTAATGCCTATCTCTAGCAGAAAACAGGCGGTCCAGTGGCAAAACAGCCTATCAGACCTACTCCCCACGAATATTGGTGTCCCCCAAGGATCTATCCTTGGTCCCCTTCTTTTTTCCATTTTCATAAATGGGCTACACTCAATTATTCCCAAAGCCACCTGCATTCAATATGCAGATGACTCCACCCTGATCTGCTCTGACGAATCTCTCGCCAAACTCCAAGCCACTACCCAAAACTGCTTTTCCACTGTCGAAAAATGGTTCTCGGAACTTAAACTCTTACTTAACCCTACCAAAACCAAATTACTTCTATTTTTCCCCACTCCAGCGACTGTTCAAACTATAGAACCCCTTAACACTAACAACCCAACCTTCCATGTGTCCTCCAATAATGGCACCATTATCTACCCCGTATCCCATACCAAACTACTAGGGGTGACCATAGACCATAAACTTAAATTTGATATGCATGTAAATTTAACTATTAAATCAGTCAACAAAAAACTTGGGTCAATGTATAGAATAAAGGCCTTCTTAACTCCGCACAGCAAACTAACTATTGCCCGAACCCACCTCCTCTCCACACTCCTTTATGCCTCCCCGATATTCTCCTTCCTCAATAAGAAAGAGCTTAATAAACTTTCTACTACCTACAATCACATAGCCAGATTCATAACTGGAACGCCCTATCGCACCCATCACTGCCTAAATTTAAGGTCTCTCGAATGGCTGGAACTGCCCAATATTCTCAAATTCAACCAGCTAACCGAGGCTTTTAAAATTATCAACCATCCAGATAAAACCCCCGCACTGAACAAAATACTTACCCCGTACTCCAACCTTAACTCCCTCAGGTCTTCCAAAAGTCTACAAGTACTGACCATTAAATCTAACAACGCTGGTGGTGAAGCACTATATGCTAATTCCATTGGCAAATCCTGGAATGCCCTTCCAATCAACCTAAGACTTATGACCTCTCAGTACCAATTTAAAATACATCTTAGAGCATACCTGAAATCCAAATGGTTATGCCCTTGCTCCAGTCCAGACTAAAAGCTATTGTCCCTGCCGTACCTTGGCTTCTCTCTGCCTCCACCAAACCCAAAAACCAAAGAACGCTCTATTTTAGCCCTGCTTGTCTGGCTGTTCTAATCTGTACCTCGTTAAATCATTTATATAACTCTTGCTTCTCTTATTTGGCCTTTAAGCGTCAGTGTATTTAATTGTATTTACTTGCTATAGCTTTATCATTGTATTTGTATTAACTAGTATTAACTTGTGTTAACATCATCAGTGTATTTGTTAATCTAACCATGACCTTGGAGCTTTTCTCCCCGGGCCTCCACTGAAAATGGACATGTATCCAGTTGGACTAGCCCGGTCAACAAATGTAAAATAAATAAAATAAAATAAATATCAGCAACAAAACTACAGCAACACTAAGGTAAAACTTAAGTGTTTTAATACATATTGAACAATTCAATAATCCAGACCGGTTTCAGCCTAACATGGCTTTCCTCAGTGGAACAAGAAAAGTACAAACAGGAAATGATGCACAAATGCAGGTTTAAATAAGGTCCATAAACCAATGATGTGCTTCCAAAGGATTTTAGGCATGCCTATAATACTGCCTGAAAGAAAAACTGGAAGGAAAAATACAAACTAGAAAATAAAAAATATAACAAGTAAAAAATACATGATCCAAATAGCAAATATGGTAATAAAACATAAGTATGAAAATACATTCAATACAGTTTTTCTTTCAGGCAGTATTATGGGCATGCCTAAAATCCTTTGGAAGCACTTCATTGGTCTATGGACCTTATTTAAACCTGCATTTGTGCATCATTTCCTGTTTGTACTTTTCTTGTTCCACTGAGGAAAGCCATGTTAGGCTGAAACCGGTCTGGATTATTGAATTGTTCGATATGTATTAAAACACTTAAGTTTTACCTTAGTGTTGCTGTAGTTTTGTTGCTGATATATACTGAGTTTTGTGCTGGCATTTTTTCATTTGCTTATAGTTTGTTTTGCCTTGCACTTGGATCCTACTTGCAGGGCTTTTCTTTTTTTGCCAGTCAAGTCACTCCAAAATTATAAGTCAGGACAGGAAGAGCAAACTGATTTATAGGTTGGATCTTATTCTTAGGTGTCAATGCTGTTTTCAGGATTAATTTAAGTCTTCTAAAGTACTCCTTGCTAAGCTTTATTCACATTTGTTCATGATTTATTGCTGATCCTTCATCAGTCCCAAGTATTTATACACCCCCTCTTGCTCAAGTTCTTTTATATCACATTCTTGTCCCGAACTGATGTTTTCCTGGTGATGCAACTTTTCTTTTTTAAAGGTTGCTTTTGCACATTTATCAAGACCAAATGACATTCCAATATCATCTGAAAAACTTTTTACAACCTGCAGCTGTGCTTTGAGTTCCTCATCTGATGAGCTATACAATTTTAAATCATTGATAAAGATAAGATGAGAAGTCATTACACTTTGTTGTTTTCTAGAAGCCAAATTATAGCCATGACCTAAGCTAAGTAAACAGCTTAATGGATTAATGGCAAGGCAAAATAGCAAAGGTGACAGGGAGTCATCCAGGAATATCCCCCTTTGGATTCTTATCCCTGGGATAATAATCTGTCCTTTATCATGGCTTAATTGCAAAGTGGTCTGTCACTGTCTCATGGTTACTGTAATGTAATCAATTAATGTAGGACGTACCTTATACATTTTTAAGCACTCTTTTATCCATGAATGTGGGATACTGTCAAATGCTTTTTATAGTCAATCCATGCCATACTTAGATTCTTCCCTTTCTTACAGTTCTTCACTATAACTTTATTTAACAACAAATGATCCTTTGTTCTATATGACTTTCTTTTATTGCCCTTTTGTTCTACTGCTATAATTGAGTTTTCTTCTAAATGACTATAAACTCTGTCGGCGTCAATCCCCGTGTATAGTTTACATGTCGTCGGAAGACAAGTTATTGGTCTGTAATTTTTAGAGTAGCTTGCAGGTTCATTCTTAAGTAAGAGCATTGTTTTTTCTGTTGTTAACCAGTGCAGTGTCTGTTCAGGGTGTGCATATAAATAGTTCTTACTCATGGCTAGATACTCATGTAAAGAAGTTAATACTTTAAGCCAAAAGTTAGGTACTGCATCTGGGCCTGGGGTTTTCCAATTAGAGGCTTTTCTCAACTTTGTTTCAATCCCTCTGGCTGTTATTTCATCCCATTTCAGATCCTGTACCTTTAAACGTCTTATTCTTTCTTTTACTTCTTCTATCCATTTAGCATCTTTGTTATGTTCTACAGGATCTTCATAGATACTTCTCCAAAATGTATCTACTTCCTCTTTTTTAGGTGGTCTATCAATTCCTTTTACCTTATTTCCCAATTCTCTATAAAAATTTTTTGGGTCATCAGTAAATTGCTTATTTTGTGCTTTGTATTTATTTTCATATCTTCTGAGTCTTTCCACCTGTTTTGAAATTTTAGTTTATCTCCAATAGTACATAATAGATCCTGGTCTGTTCTAATACTGTGCACTACTTTTATCATATCTATCTTTCTTAATATTTTTGTTGATCTGTTCCCTCTTCTATAATCTTCTAACAATGACACTTCTTGTCTTAGCTGCTTTATAGCTTCTCTATTCGATATTTCCATGATGGTATTCACTTTTGCCCCCCCCACCCCTTTTCCCTTGCTACCCTATGTTCCTGTGGTAGAATTTTATCAGTTATTAATTTAGCAGCACAGTAATATATTCTATTTGCTTTTGTTATATCGCGTGGATCTCTATGGACAGTCCTAATTACTGTGTTCATTTGTTTTATCAAGCTTCTGACTTTTGGGGTTTTATTAACCTTCTGCAGTCTATTTCCTCTCATTGACCTTGATATATCTGTCTTTGTGTATTAAATCAAACAACTCTTCTCTTAACTCCTTTTCTTCCATACTGAGGGCACATCCCTTGTTTTCCATTTCCTGTGGGCATTCTATAGAATGTTCTATAGCATCTTCCTGTGGCACATTATCTTCAATTTCATCCCGTGTCATCTGTTGTTTTGTCATATGGAAACTCACTGGCCTATCACTCCTCAACATTGACTGCATCAGAGTTTCCACAGTTTCCTGTTCCTTTCCTTCCTGTCTAGCTTCAAGTAAACTTTTATACTGGTTTCCTGTGGAAGGCTCCAAAATATCTTGATATGGCATCTGACCTGTTGATTCCTGTTCCACTGGTTTCCCCTTAATTTGGATATCCATTGCTCTATCCTGTTTTGGTGCTTTCTGCATTTGATTTTCTACACTGAATCCTTCTCTTTGCAGCTGTTCCATTACCTCCGTTTCTGTTTCTTTGACTTCTCCATTACTAATTTCTTTTTCTACTTTTCCTCTTAGTCTTCTTATTTTTTGTATTGTAAAGTTTTCCATATCCGAATTCCTTTGCCTATATTTTTCTTCAAATATCTTTGGTGCTGCTCTTTTTGTATTAGTTTTCCTTTCTCCTTTGCATAAATATTACACCATATTAAATCTCTTTTCCTTTCTCTTGTCCATATTTCTTCTTCACATGTCTCCTGATCTTCTTGTTTTTCCTTATTCTAGGGACTCACTCCATCATGCTGTGATGTAGTCTATTTTAGACCTTCTACATTAAATCCTTCACTTTGCAGGCACTCCATAACTTCAACTTCTATTTTTTAACTTCTATTTTACTAATCATCTTTTCTACATTAAATATTTGTGCTTTTAGTCTTTTTATTGTGAAATTTTCCATATATGGATGCCTTTGACTGTATTTTTCTTCGAATATCTTTGAAACTGCCTTCTGTATATTAGTTAACTTGGCTTTCTCCTTTGCATAAATATTGCACCATATCAAATCTCTCTTTCTTTCCCATGTCCATATTTCTTTTTTATATTTTTCAAATATCTCTAGGTTTTGTTGTTTATATTTTCTCACTTCTTCAGAGGCTTCTTTTTCCAAAGAGATCAAAGTTTCTTGATCTATATACTGTTTTTCACAAATCTGTTGTATTAATAAAAGCAAATTTTGGTACTTAAGTATTATCGCAACCAGATTTCCACGGCAATAGCCGCTGGTTTCCGATCATGAAAAATGTCCGTTAATGTTGTTAAAATGTAATGTAGTATGTTTTCTTTATGAGTATAGATTGTTTTCTGTACTGCTATCAATACAATTTACAAAACATACTGTTGTTGTTTCTTCGTGGCGTTTACTGGCACCATGTTGCTTCGTGCAAGTCTGCCTGCTGAACGTTCCTTCTTTGTGCCAGCAAGTGCCATCAAGTGACAGTCATACATTCATTTGGGAATCATAGCTGTGACTACTTTAAAAATACGAGACAGAAATGTGGGCACTGCAGAGGTTAACATGTGCCTAGGTGCGTGAAAGGGACTGGGGACACAGACATGTTAAAAAATAAAAGAAACATAAACCGTTACATGCAAAATGCAAGAAGCAACTGTAGCTCATCGTAAGCCCATTCATGTCTTCTGCTGTGCGTTTTCTTAATAATTAATTTATAGTAATTTCAAAGTAGATGTTAGACCCTTTGTAGAAATTGTGTCCCTATCTTGTGTGGGTTACAGTTTACAGACATCATGTATTATTAAGAAAACACACAGCAGAAGACAGGAATGGGCTTACGATGAGCTACAGTTGTTTCCTGCAGTTCGCATGCTTTTCATAGTAGCCATGACAATGAAAGCATGCGTCTGTAATGCACGCTAATCAGGAAGAGGATTTTTTCCAATTCCTCTCTTCCTGAAAGTAATGCAACTGTTTTCCTCAACAATAAAGACTTTGAATAGCCCCTTTCAGTGTTTCATGCCCTCGTAACAGTTCAGGTTTATCACATTGGCAAGCGACAACATCTGGTTACGATAATACATAAGTACCCAAATTTTTATTTGAAGCTTGTGACAGTTTTTCCTGCTGAAGTATTTTTTTTCCTCTAATTTCTCTCTTAATCATTTTGTATATCTTGTATTTGGAAATTCTGGGCTTTTTACATAATAGTAACAATACATCATTTCGTTCTTATCCTCAATAGTCCACTCTATCGTCTTTATGGCTCTTCTTTGGCCAATCGATTTTTGTCGTTTTTGTGGACTACTACTTCCTTCTACAACAGGGGGGCATCCTCCCCCTGAGCCTAACCTGGCCCCATTGTAGGATTTTTCTGTATTTTGAGGATTCTACACAGTAATTATTTTCAGTCCTGGCACCAGTGCGCCTACCAGGATTGGGCACTTTTTTATCCTGAGTCTTGTGCACCCAGCTATCTTTTTTTATTTTTGATTTACTTCTGTCCATGATATATGCTATATAAATACAGTCTATATATCAGTGTCGCCTTGGTGAGATTTTGTGAAAAACAGGGTCCACCTCACAAAGGTACTCATCAAGACTTGAGGGTGAATTCAGTTTCAGCACTACTATGCTCTTTTACTTGCTGACTTTTCATCTCTCCATCAGGACCCCCAGTTATAGCCAAATTATAGCCATGGCCTATTCCTCTATGGGGAATGCACATGTACTTGCATATATAGCAGGCTCTGCAGGCATGTCACAGCACAGGGTAAGATACACCTGTGTGAAGGTGCATAACCACATCCATTGTGAACACAGCCACAGCCACATATGGTTAGCTAGCATAAAAGTACAGTATATGGACTATCTGATCAACACCATCCTCATATGTGCCACTCACAGACTAACCTTGCATATACTGGGCTGCTACATGGTGTGATCTGCTGTCTGTCTGTGGTATGGGACATGTATGTGTATGGCCCTACAAACATGTAAACCAATATGGTAACATACAGTGGAGCAACATGTAACATCAGACAGGATGGGACCTATAACAATGACATCTACCACAGTCTACACAGGTTAAAGAACATGTACACAATACACACACTGTCGACATTCACCATAGTTACACAGACCTCAGTACTGTATAAATGACTATGGAATGTCCTGGTAATGCCATCAAATATTACCCGTACTGTATATAACATGTGTAGTAGTCTGATATCTCACTGGCTTGCTATCAGATATGATAACACTAATGATGGTGTACAGCACATACGCACCTCTTAATGCACGACATATGTACAAAGGTTGACAAAGTTGTGGATGGAAGCACATATACAGGGCCAATATTGACATGTTGCTGTGATAACCTCATACATGTACTGTCATAACAGAGTTTGTTGCAACATGTGTCCTATGAGGGATATGATGTCAGTAACTGTCACGGCTTTCATCGTCTGCAGACTGCAATCCTCACACTACCTTCTGCAGTTCACAGATACATGCTCTGTGGTTAACACATGACACCAAGGGCACAACACACTGCCCAGTCTGCAGATGACCCTGAAGATGCAGATTCCTCATAAACATATACAACATGTAGGACAGCCATATCCACACACACCCTGTTAAACCAACATTACTTCACATGCAGTATAGCAGCACTTACAGTCTGTAGTCAAGTCAGGCACATCCCCCTCCTGTGTGTTGCCCTGTTTCCACAGTGTATGTTGTTAGAGGTAAATCTCCAATCCATCTGAGATGCTGTTCACCAAACAACAGATGTAGTTCCTGCTCACAGTGGATGTAAAGGGCCAACACCAACATGACGTTCCTAAATACTGGAGTGTGTTTCCATGCAATTGGCTATGGGAATGTTACCACAGCTGTTCCACATGCACTCAGCTAGAGGAGGACTGCAATTGCTGCAGAGGCCATCAACTGATCATGACCATCATTTACAAAACACAAGCTGCTGCCTAGCAAAGCAGGTGTACATCCCATATCCACCAGATAGGATGTGAAAGGGACAGGCAGAGACAAAGTATGTCAGGGAAGGTGTGGGTGAGTAAAACCTATGCATGTTTGTGTCACACACCTACCAGTACAGGGTTTCAAACACCTGACTGACTATGCATAGCTATCACATGTGTATGCAGTTATTGCATGCGCCACATAGCTTACATGGCGGTGAGCTGTCCAGACGTATATGTGCTGGTGAGTGACATCTCTAACACTGTTACAATACAGTAGGTGTAGCACATGAGCCTGTTCACATGAACAGGTGTCAGCGTCAACACAGCCACACTCTCTAGGGGACTCATACACATTGCCACACTTGGCAGGGTAACTAATACATTTCCTAACCAGTTACTTTGCCACAATACAGTAATGCATAGGTATCAATTGGTCCACAGGGGTTATCCTGGGGTTCTATGGTCAAAGGGTATGTGATGATGTCTGACATTAGAGAGCATGCTTCAGTATGCCAATGGGGGTGGTACTGGGTGTGAATGTGGTCGGAAGCATCATACACCACACACACAGACACAGGGTGCTAGTACCGGTGTGCTTGTGTGCATTGCTTCATGGGTGTGTAGTGGCTGACGGTGCTAGACAGCTGTACAAGGCTAGGTAAGGGGTATACCTTGGCATCAGGCCACATGAGAATGGTCTGCATTATAGCTATGGGGTGTAGTGTCTGGAATGACCCATACAGGTGGGTATAGTATTCACCATCCAGTCACCTGGGGGTTACTATTGTGCGTGGCCAGTGCTGTGCAATGCTTGCCATGTATATGTTCTATACGCCATGATATGGACAGTGTTTGGGATGTGCACATGTCCCACATTCATGTACAGTGGCATGTGGAAGTGTACCTGGTTTGTCTGGCCCATGTTGTGTACACAGAATTTTATCATCAGATGTGACAGTCCCGCCCTTATGTGGTGGGTCCAGGTAATGGACAGCAGGTTGACCCTGCACCTACACTGATAGCATGCTACAGGTATTCCCTGGTGTCAGTGGCACCTGTCCATACAGGGCATGTGTGCAAGGCATGGTATGTCCTTTGTGGATCACATTTGATGGAACCACAGTTGTTGCAGGCGTCCAGTGGGAAACATACGGAAGGTGTACTGTTTGCAATGATGTGCCTATCGTACTGATGGACAGGGTACCATGCCCTCTGTGGGCCACTGCATTCACAACATAGTTACTATCAGTCACCAATATGCAGTGTACTACACACATATTGGCTGTTGCCGTGGCAAGAGTGTGTGTATGAGACATGGGTTGAGGGTGTGCTCTGGGTAATACTGGGGTTGCTAACTGTGATTGCCTGGTCTTGATGTCACATGTATGGGTGTGGATATGCACCCCAGCCTCTCGGCTATTTCCCAGCTGTTATCCCTGTACAGTGGACATTGTGATATGTACTAGGGCCACCATATAAGAAATTTGCAAAACCCGCTACACATTGGGCCCAGGTGTCACACATGCACACCCACCTCCACACAGGATACGAGGTACAAACACACACACACACACACACACACACACACACACACACCTGTCATGTCGGGAAGTAGAATCCTACCTAACTAGTTTATTACACTACAGCACTATGCAGTTATAGTACACGCCATGGTGATTACTGCAGTACTCCTTCCCCAAAGGTGTATATTACATTGGCTGACATCAGCAGGATTGCCAAAGTAGGGAATTTGACATGTACTGAGTATGACTGGCCTAAAATGCATTGCTCCCTACACAGACAGTGGAACACACAAAACAGCCACAACTGACATGTGTGGGTATAGCACCCCTAACAGACATCTATTACACACTACAGCATGGAGCTGTTATAAGACGCACCACAGGGATTACTGGAGGACTCCTTCCCCAAAGGTGTATAACACATTGGCTGACATCAGCGAGTTGCCAAATTATGGCATTTGAAATGTACTGAGTGTGACTAGCCTCTAATGCATAGCTCCCAACACAGGAATTGAAACACACACAAAACATCCAGAACTGCCATGGGTGGGTATAGAACCCTACGAGGGTTCTGAATTACACTACAGCAGTACGCAGTTATGGCATGCACTATGGAGATTATTAGGCTACAATCTTCCCAGAGGTGTATTTCGAGGTGGATGACATCAGCAGCATTACCAAGGTAGAGCATTTAAATTGTAGGGGGTGTGCCTACCCTAAAAAGCATTGCCTTCTACACAGATTCAAACAGACACACAGTTGCCAACGCTGGGATTAGAACTCCTACTTAACTAATAGGAGCAATACAGCAGTACACATTTACAGCATGCGCCACAGAGATTACTGGCTTAGCTCTTTCCCAAAGGTGTATTTCAATGTTGATGATATCGGCACACTTGTCAAAGTGGACCATTGGAGGTTGTAGTGTCTATGAAAGACTCAAAAGTATTGCTCCTTACACTGACAAAGGAACACACATACACAAACATCCCCACTTGCCATGTTTGGGAATAGAACTCCTATCTAACTACTTTATCACACTACAGTGGTACACAGTTACAGGGCACGCTATGGAAATTAGTGGGCTGCAGCTTCCCAGAAGTGTATTACTAGGTGAATGACATCAGCTGCCTTGCAAAGGTTGAGCATTTGAATTGTAGGGAGTGTGACTAGCCTAAAAAGTATTACTCTCTACACAAACACACAAATATTTGTCACGTCTGGGATTAGAACACCTACCTAACTACTTTTTCACACAACAGCAGTACACAATTACAGGACATACCATAGAGATTACTGGGCTACAATCTTCCCAGAGGTGTATTTCTAGGTGGATGACATCAGCAGCCTTGCCAAGGTTGCGCATTTAAATTGTTGGGAGTGTGACTACCCCAAAAAGCATTGCTCACTACACAGTCAGACAGACACACAGTTGCCAAGTCTGGGATTCAAACTCATACTTAACTAGCTTATCACACTACAGCAGTATGCAGTTATGGGATGCACCATGGAGATTACTAGGCTACAATTCTCCTAAAGGTGTATTTCACATTGGATGACCTCAGCAGGCTTGTCATAGTAGGGCTATGGGAAGGGCAGTGTGACTGCATGGCCATTACCCATTCATCTAGAGGTTGACACGCCACATGCAGGCGTGTCAACCCCTAGATGAATGGGGGTGACACGCCACATGCAGGCACACACAGGGTCATATTTCACAGGTATGTGTATACAGTTGCTAGATGACTACTTCCTTGTACAGTCATGTTGCACAGTTGGCACGTGTACCACATGGACTGTAATGCTGACAGATACTGGGGCTAGTATCTGCAGTGAGTGACATCTGAACCTCATGTGTTTGGGGCCGTTTGGCTGTGTGCTGGGTGGGACAGGCCTGGATGGCTCCTTGTCACAGAAACCCTCTTCCACACATCTATGTCCATCTACCTTTGGCTTATTATAGTATGTTGCCCTTACATATACATATAGATATATGTCTGTATGCATTTCTGATGGGTGTCATCAGCCACGGCTCCAGTGTGTACCCAGCATCTCCCACTAGGTGACCGTAGGGGATGTCCCCATTGGCAAATTTCTGGTACAGCAGCGTCAGATGCCATATGTAGAAATTGTCATAGCTTCCAGGGCAGCCAGCACACACATTCATTATAATGCCTTGGGCATCACATACTACCTGGTGGTTCATGGAGGGGATGCCCCTATGGTTGATGTAGGCCCTACCCTGCTCACCGGGTGGTGCTTTGATGCATATGTGCATGCAGTCTATAGCACCCACTACCCCAGGGTATTCTGCTATTTGGTGGAAGAGACACATATTGCTGGTCAACACCTCACAAGTGTTGAGGAAATATATGTGCTCACTGGCATGTGCTGACACAGCATCCAGGAAATGGCGGAATACTCTGGATGCTGATGCCTGTGAAATCCCCATGATATCCCCAGATGTGCTTTGGGAGGTACCTGTGGCTAGTATACCTAGGCCTACACATACCTTGGTATCCACTGGGATGCGTACCCCTCTGTCAGTTTGGTGTGTCAGGTGTGGCCAGCACAGCTCAGCACATTGCTGAAGGAGATCCCTGTCCACCCTATAGCACTCCACTATCTCCAGCTCATGTAGCCCGTGGTAGGTTACCCTGGGTCTGTACACTCTTCTCCGTCTCCTCACTGTGGGTTGTTCAACAGCATTCGTATCCTCACCACCCACAGTCTCTTGCACATTTTGTTCTATGTTGCTTGTTAGTTAAAATTTCCCCGCTTGTATACACCAGTGGTGTAGAGTGTGGGAAAAAACAGAGTGGAAGGTGTTTGCATAGTTTATAGTAGTGTTCTGGGCTGGGCTGGTCTGTTACCTGTGTTATTGGCTGATTCTAATACATTTCACCTGCCAGCAAAGCTAGTTCTTCTTGATTATCTTCCTACTGCTGTTTTCCCTTCCCATTGCCTTCCTGTTTAAGCCCGTGTGCAAGCTACACAGAGTGTTCAAATGTGCACACTGCTGCTATTTCCTGGTTTAACTTCTTTTTTCTTCCTGTACAACCTGGTGCGCAGTGTTCACACCCGCTTAGGCTTTGTAGAGTGCTAGGCAGGTTTAGAAACACCCCCTAACTTAGCTGTGCTGTGCTAAGCTAGGAGCAAACCCGAGCCACAGGTCTCCAGTCCGCTTACAGTATTTCTAACACCCCCCCCCCCCCACATGATGTCACCTACCTCCTAGGCTTTCACCAAGCTATTTCTACTCTTACACTGTTGGGACCTGACTCACATCCTGGGGAAAACTGGGATTCACTATCCTTCCCCTCATTTGCATAGGATTGCCTGCTAATGCATAGTTACATGTCTCACACTGAGCCTCCCCCCTTAGCAACCACTGCTCATTGGCCAGGTTGTCTTCTGCCTGCCATTGACTTGCATGGCAGAATACTGATTTTAGTTAGAATGCTTAATTTAGGTTCATTTTGTTATTTTCCCCCGATTCCATTTGTGCGCCGCTGCCCTATGCTTAAACAGCCGAGTTTGGCAAAAAAAATTAAAAGTTGATTTTTTTTATTTTTTGTATTGTTTGCAATGTCAATGGCCTTATACTTGGCCATTAGCATGCTTACTACATGATATGCAGCCTTTATTTGGAGCTGTCATAGCTCCATTTTGGATTTTGCAGAAATGTACTCGGTTACTGAGTACTAGTTCTGCACGGACAGTTGCAAGCTTCCTGGATCGCAAATTCACCTCATTTGCATGGAATTCTCCTGCAAATGGGGTGATTTGCATACAAGGGCTTTGTCTATGCAGGATTAGTGCAGGAGCTCTCATGCACGCCCCTGCAGGCTGTTCCTGGATCGCACGGCAGACATATTGCCTGCTTGAGCTCCTGCACCGATCTTGCACGCCGTGCAAGTTTTTGAGAATCCGGGGGTTAATCTTATTAAAGAGCAGCAAACTGACTTTGCAAGTCATAAGGCAGATTCAAGAAGTACTGTGAATAAGGAAACATCTGGCAATGTTTAATATTTATTTATTTACTTATGTACTTATGCATGCATGCACGTATGTATATATGTATGTTTTACCCGAAATCTAGAGCCAGAAAACTAAAGAATGCAAGTTTGGTGAAATATATAATTTGTTACTCAGAAACAGGGCTGTTTGTGGTATAAAAATGATAAACTGAGAAGCACACTTCTCACTGAGACAGATTTGTAACACTTTTGAGCTCTGTAAACAAACTGAAAAGCAGAACTCACTGAAATAGCCAGTACCCTCCCCCACACTTTGGTAAATGTGTTGATACTTTACAAGAATTTCAAGAAAAAAATATTTCCTGACATTCTGTAAATGTCACAGACATCTTTGATACTACATTTAATTCATCTTAAAATGTAAAGCTGTATACGCAACAAACATTTAAAGTTTAAAGCTTAACATTTCAATAACGTAATACTGCTTCTGTAACTGTGTCAAAAGAGATGATGACTGCCTTTGAAACATTGACTGATCTAATTGCTCTGTTTTGCTATGAAAGGCGTGGCTACACTGAAAGCAGCTGTGAATCACTGTAAGCTCTCCTCTCTGCAATAAAGACAATGGAAAACATTTTCACACCTCTTTCTTTTTTACAGGTTCTCCCAACCTAGCTTTTTTCCATCTTCTGCATCTTGGCTTTCCAAAAGCATGGTTCTACTTCTTCCTCAAAAACTGTCTATCCACATGATACTTCTTCTATGTGAATATTGTAAATATTTTTTTCTCTTTCTCTCTGAAATGTATTTGTATTCAAAAGCCATACAACATTTTTTATGTAAATTCTGTACATCCTGTTTCTTTCACTCTGATTTGTACTGTCTATTTGTAGCTGTTTTTTACTACAAGGTCTGTATCTTCAGTTGTATTTGTATTTTGCATTATGGAGCTTTTCTCCCGGGCCTCCACTGAAAATGGGCTCTCTGAGCCCAGTGGACCTCCCCGGTCATCAAACTGAAAATAAAATAAATAAAATAAAATAAATACAGCAGCTGCTGTGCTCTTGGTATCAGCAGGACTAATAACCCATATAAGATTGTCAGCACCTGACTACAACATTTTCTGTGTCTGTGGTATGTAATGTAGGTGTACACAAATTCCTCTGCAAATTATGTGAGGGGTTAAGCTTAAAAAAGTGGATGGTCTTTCCCTTCCATTGAGTCCAGAGCAGGGAAATGAAAGTTTTATTAAGTACAAGCAGGTTTCTGGTACCTTCACTACTGGAATCATACTGTAAGGAGAAAAGCTAAAAGAGAGAGTTGAGTTAAACTGTAGGAGAGGATGTAGTTTTCTTTTAAACTCAGAACAAAGGAGAGTTAAAACGAAAATAGTCTTTCAGAATTTATAATAAAGTGAATCAGTAAATAAATTGTATAGCACAAAAATGGCATAATAAGAAGCCAGACTGTGTTGCACATTGAAAAATAACAGATAGACATTCAATTACATAGATGCCTTATTCATCCAGTTGTTGTTACAAGCACCAGACCAGAGTACAGCTTGCACCACTTTGAAGGAAATGCAGAAATTGTGGGTTATTGAATAGTTTCTTACAAATGTGTAAACTAAATAAAAGCAAATTTGAAGAAAATGGTCTGCAAGTAAATGAGGCAAATAGAAGATTAGCTCCTTGGGTGTCCACTAAAAAGTAGCCATTGGCCTAGTGGAACTAATACAATCAATAAAGTATAAATAAATAAGTAAATGAATAAATAAAAAAGTAAAGATCTGGCAATTCAGTGACTAAATTACATAATTCCTATTCAACCGTACTGCTTTTGAATGTTATAGACATATATGCAGTGCATACTATGATTTTAGGAAGAAATGAAACATTAAAATACTAACAGAAAAGGTATCACTGAACTAAAAAACTGTGTTTCAATAGAAAAAATATTAATTTTAAGCTTGACGTAAAACCCTAACCCTACATAAAAGTGGAAAAAAGAGGACTGATGACGATGACTGGTACAGGGTTTAATATATTCACAAAAAGTGCATAGAGAGATTTGAGGGTATAGGAGAGAAAACAGTCCTAATTCTGCATTATGGACTTACCTATGTCATAAATTAACAAAAAAGAGCTATGGCATTTTTTCATAAAAGTAAAGCCAACAATCATTAGTTTAAAACTGTTTCACTAAAACTGCTAATATTATGGGAAGAAGTACTTGTGAGCACTTGGTTATAATTAAATATAAGCAAAGTGCACACATTTAATCTCAGAACGCTGACTGGCAGTATACAATCCATGAAAGCAAGCATTCACAAATTTATAAAATCAAACAATTATACACTTGTGCATAATTTGCATGCTCATGAAGGCCATTATTCACATAATGGTACAGGTTTCCTTCTTACATTTGCAGCGTAGATGATGTGCATGCTCATGAAGCATATAACGTGCACATTTAAGCAGCACAGTCGCAAAATAATTTGGCGCAAACTGGAAATTTTACAATGAGAGCTATAGTGCACAGAACCACAGTAAAGGTTAATCAAGTAGCTCAAAAGTTATGTCCAATAGTTTTGAGAATTATGTTGATTTATGTATTGGTCTTTGCTGCAGTTTGTGTTAGTATAGCTTCAGGCATAGATCTGCAAGATCCAAATGTGTTAATTCTTAAGGGGAGGGATTACCCACTAAACCACTTAAGGCAGTTAAGAAATTGTGCCTGTTGACAAAAGCTAAATATTTCTCATTGATTTATGTAAACCAGGGCCTCTAACAAATTAAACTTCATCCAGACAGTTCAAAGCTGTGTATAGTGAACATACCTTTGGTAAGATATGGATTTCTATGAATTCCAGTCTGTATTTCTGCAGCACCTTAAGTCTGAGAGATTTTGCAAACATTATTGAAGAATCAGAAGGTTGTAAATCATAATGATTATACATACACTAAAATAAAACATGATAAAAGATTGGGGAAGTTGTACAAATCTTAAGTAAAATCATCTCAAAATGAACAAAGATAAGTGCTAATATGCGTGACTAGTAGCAGATGTAACTGAACTGTCTAGACACATCAAGGTATGCAGCCTGATTCAAAGAAGGTGAAAGCAGTTATCCAAAAGGACAAACCATTATAAAAGCAAGCTATCCTCTATAATAATTTGAGAGAAAAGTTTCCTGGAGCTTCTCTAAAAGAGAGTAAAGAACTGCTGAATCCTGACTTGGAAGTGATTTCATCCACTATCAATATCTGTGGAAAAGCTGCAAGTGTTTGTGAGATGAATACAGTCTGATAGAGGAATACAGTTGTGTGAGACAAGGCAATGTCAGAATGGACAGACTAGATGAAGAAATTTCCAGGGCAAACACAAATGAACTGTATATTTCATGATAAGACCAGCTATGTGCAAGGACTGTTGTTTAAATCAAGCAGAATAATAACATTTAATAAGGTAGGAAACAAAATACTACAGAAAATTCAAGAAGCGCATCCTGCAAACTAGAAAGTAAAATGACAAACAGAGTACAATATTTTCTGCTTTGGTCAGGAATGCTTCATCAAATCAAGATGATGGCAAAGAATTGTCAAAAATATACTGTTTTTCACAAAAATAATATGAAAGATGTAATGATGCCACATGAGACTCTTAAAAGGCTGTGGACAGGTTCCTGCCTTGATTCATTTCAAAGGCTGACATTATCTGATTTACGTGAATTACTATGCCAACTATTCGGACATGCCTAAAATGAGAGATGCCTCATTTAATTGTCATTATGTTACCTAAAACAACATTTTTATTAATGGGATTCCAGCTATGCTTATATTGAATAATAGTACCCAGTCTGTGAATAAAGAGTTTTAACAAATTTACACAAGAATGAGAATTCTGACATATTACTACTAGTCCAACATGGTCCAGGAGTCAAGTAGAAAAAGATAGAAAACCATTAAAACATCATGAGAAAGTGAGATTCTAGTGCAAACAAAAAATGTTATCTACCATAG
The DNA here is from genome assembly GCF_019279795.1 of Protopterus annectens. Lineage (NCBI taxonomy): Eukaryota > Metazoa > Chordata > Ceratodontiformes > Protopteridae > Protopterus > Protopterus annectens. The sequence goes on from NC_056728.1 coordinate 260,339,204, forward strand.
ATACACTCCTCTACAAATTTGAATGCCTCCTTTTCAGTTATTGATGGGGAGACGACTCAAGGTGAAACTGACAGTGTCTTTGATGTTACTTCAGTCTCTTTCCACACCAAATGTAAAAGACTCTGGTAAGAAAATACAATAAGAATGATATGTTTGTGTCATCCTGGAATAAGAGTGATAGTGGAAAAATCCAACTGCTATGCATTCCGAAAAATAAGAAACAGTAGTTGTGAGATTGGCTGAGATTCCTTGATCAGTTCCAGTGTAATTCCATGAGTTATATCTGGGCGATATTTCAGATGTAGAAAAATCAGTCCAGGCCACCAGTAAAAATGTAGAAACTTTATATAAATCTACAATAAAATTCACAGAAGAGCGCTTTTGTCTCCTACAAGACTTCATCAGATCATCTGATGAAGTCTTGTAGGAGACGAAAGCGCTCATCTGTGAATTTTATTGTGGATTTATATAAAGTTTCTATGTTCTTACTGGTGGCCTGGACTGATTTTTCTACTTTTGAGTGAGTTTTTCAGTTTTAGTGCGATATTTCAGATGGATGAAAACAACCAGTTATAGGTTTGACTAAGAAATATCATAAAAGTGTCTTTGCATTATATATGTCAAATCCACTCCACAGTTGCACAACTGCAGAAAAAAAGTAAAACAGCAAATTACTGCCAGTGATGTAAAAAAAAAACAATCCCAGCAATGATTTTTCTAAAATGAATACTAATCAAGTTGTTGCAGCTCTTCCAGCTATGATCGCTGATTTGCAATCTCATCCATTTGAAAACTCCATCTGTAGTAAAAAAATTAAGAGGGCCATTTGCCTAAAATTAATAGAATGTATTTATACAAAATAGGACTTACTTTGCTTCAAACAATGGCAATCTAATGAAGCTACCATGTGTGACAGAGGAATTCCAGGAGTTAACACAAGTATACAAAGAGACTAGAGTACCAGATTTACAAGACTGTGCTGAACATGACAGCATAGTCTATGCAGCACAACTGGTCCAATGTTTGCAGTGAGACAGATAGTTGAGAAGAAAAGTACAGTTGTGTACACTTACCATAAATGTAGATGTTCGAGTGTATTCACAGTTGCAGTCATTACAATTGGGTTATCCTGCTGACAGGTTACCCTCAGTCGGCCTGAATTCGAAAGTCTAGGTCAGGCATCGGTTGCTGTCACCTCTTCCCTGATGTCAGTGCGCCAGGGGTATAAAAGATGCAGCCAATGCCATTTTCTTCAGTTTTTCTTGCCCCAGATGTCAGGTGCCCCCAAAAGGGTAGGCTAAAAATATGTCAATTAAACATACATGCACCAAAGTATATATTTTGCCTTCTTCTACAAGCAAATACACCACATAGGTTGTATAGAATATAGAAGTACAGATAAGTTCCAGCAAAGAAATGGGGGATGGCGGGTGGGTAACCTGGACTGCAACAGTGAATACACTCGAACATCTACATTTATGGTAAGTGTGCACAACTGTACTATGTTCTTCATGTTTCACTGTTGCAGTCATTGCAATTGGGATGAGTCCCAAAGCTAAGGTTGGGAGGCTGGAGCTAAATAGTATTAGGAGCAGCTATTAGGCCCTGCAGAACTGCAGTGGCAAAGCCTGCCCTGACTTTAGAGTAGAGTAGTAAGTGATATTGCTTTGTGAAGGTGTGCACTGAACTCCAAGTAGCAGCCTCTAAAATGTCTTTGGGTGGTACTCCCCTGAGGAAGGCTGCTGAAGTGGCTGCTGCTCTGGTTGAATGTGGCCTAATGCCCTAAGGTACTGGCTTGCCATGTTGTGAATAGCAGAAATGAATGCAGTGGCCTATCCACTGTGAAATAGTCTGCTTTGGGATAGCCTTTCCTTGTGATCCTGCAGCATATGCCACTAGTAATTGCTCTGTCTTTCTGAAAGCTTTGGTTCTGTTCAAATAGAAGCGTAGCTGTCTGTGTATGTCCAAAGAATGCATAATTCTCTCCCCCTTATTCTGTGGGTTTGGATAAAAGGTAAGCAGATGAATTGTTTGGTTAAGGGCCACACTGGACACTATCTTAGGCATAAATGTCGGGTTTGTCCTCAGAGAAACCCTATCTGGATAAAAAATTATAAAAGGTTCCACAGCCATGAGTGCCTGTAGCTCTAAGACTCGTCTTGCAGAAGTTGTTGCTAGGAGCAGAGCTGTTTTCCAAGATAAAAATTTTATATCAGCTGTAGCGGCTGGCTCAAAAGGAGGCAGGGTGAGTTTTTCCAAGACATAATTGAGGTCCCATGCAGGTATTGGTGATCTCCTTGGAGGCCTTAAATTTTTGGCCCCTCTGAGGTACTGCCTTAATAAAGGATGAGAAAAAATTGGTGGCTCTGTATTGTAATGAGCCGAAATGGCAGAGGCATGGATTTTTATAGATGAAAAGGATAGGCCTTTGTCCAGCATCTCAGTCAAGTATTGCAAAATCTGAGGAATATTTGGTACAGCTGTGTCAATTCCTTGTGCCTATTTCCAAGCACAGAATCTCTTCCATTTTCCAGCATAGGATTTTCTAGTACTAGGCCTCCTGGCCTCCAAAATGACATCCATCACTGCTTTAGTGAGAGGTGTGTTTTGTATGACTACATTATCTGCCATGCTGCCAGATTTAAGGTCTTGAGTTGGCTGTGCAGGATCTGATTGTTCTGCTGGGACAGTAGATGAGGCACTTGAGGTAAGGTCCAGGCTGGGCATTGAGACATGCTCCTTTGGATTGGATACCAGTACAGGCGTGGCCAGTCTGGGGCAATCAGTATCATTTTTGGCTTCTCCTGTCTGACCTTTAGGAGTACCTTGGGAAGGAGAGGCAGAGGAGGAAAGGCATATACTGTTAAGTTTTTTCCAGCTGAAAGATAGAGCATCCACTTTCCATGCTTGTCTGTGATAAGTCCTTGTGCAGAATCTCTTTAGTTGGCAGTTGTGAGGTGAGGCAAATAGATCTATGTCCGGGCATCCCCATTTCCTTGTTACCATGCAGAAGACTTGTGGATCCAATTTCCACTAGTGGGGATCCATGAGGTTTCTGCTTAGTTCGTCTGCCAGAGTATTTATCTTTCCTGGCAGGAATTGTGGCTGCAGATGTACTTGGTAAGTCAATGCTGTGTCCCACAAAGTCATGGCTAGTCTGCAAACAGGGTAAGAATGAGTGCCTCCCTGCTTGTTTATATACCACATGACCGTGGTATTGTCTGTCTTTATCAGTAGTTGTCCCGGATGAAGTAGGTCCTTGAAGGCTGTCAGGGCATTGTGAACAGCTAGCATCTCTTTTTGACTGATATATAGATGCATTTGGTTTGCGGACTATGTGCCTTGAATACATCTTCCTGCCATGTGGGCTCCCCAGGCATAATCCGATGCATCCGTTGTTAATGTCTGAGTGGCTGGGGGTAGAATGAATGGCTGTCCCTTGTTCTGGTGACAGGCCTTTACCCACCATCAAAACTCCTGTTGCAGGCAGGGAATGAGAGTAACTATTGTTTCCAGGCTGTGGCAATGTTGAGTCCAAACACTTTTTAGGTACCATTGAAGTTTCCTCATATGCAGTCTTGCATATGGAATTAGTAGAATGCAGGATTCCATGAAGCCCAAAGCCTGCAGAATTTTTCTTGCAGATAACTGGGCCATTGTTGCCAACAGTTTGAAACAGGTAGTCAGTTGTCTTTGTTTGTCTGGCGTGAGATAAGCCATCTGGGCAGTTGTATTTAAGCTTGCACCCAGGAATATTATCTCTTGAGAGGGTACTAGTTTTGATTTCTGTTCGTTGACTGTGTACCCTAGGCATGGTAGTAATCTCTTTACAAACGCCAGATGCTGTAGTAGAATGTCCTTGTCCTCTGCTTGAATTAGGTAGTCATCCAAGTAAGGATATATTTGTATTCCTCTTTGTCTGCAGTATGCAATTACTGGTGCCAGGCACTTTGTGAAGACCCTGGGTGCAGTAGATAAGCCAAAGGGCAGTGCATAGAATTGGTAGTGCATTGAGCCAGTTTTGAATCTGAGGTATCTTCTGCATGTTAGTCTGATTGGGACATGCAGGTATGCCTCTTTTAGATCTAAAGTCACAAGCCAAGCCTTCTTGCCCAACATGGGCAGAAGCTATTGTAGAGTCAACATTTTGAATTTTGGAATATCCAGATATGTGTTTAGAATAGATAGGTCCAGTATTGGCCTCCAGGCTTTGTCCTTTCTGGGTACCAAGAACAGTCTTGAATAGAATCCTTGTCCCTGCTCTTGCTCTGGTACTTGTTGAATGGCCCTCATGTCCATGAGGGATGAGACTTGTTTTTGTGCCTCTGCCCATTGATGTTTTGGCAGGTCTGGCCAACCGTTTGCCCTTGGCAGGGTATGGAAGTGAAACTTGTAGCCTTGTGACACTATGTTTAAGACCCATTTGTCCTGGGTTATTATGTGCCAATTTTGAGTAAAAAGTGCTAGTTTTCTCCCTAAAGATGCTGCCAGAAGATAAGTGCTTGGCGCAGGCAGGGGGAAGTCATTGGGACTGTTTCCTGTATGGCTGTGATTTGTCTTCTCCAGTTTTGGAGGTAGAAACACCCCAATGTTTAGATCTGTACGAACCTTGGGGCTGGGATCTGCCTCTAGAGCATCTGTATCTGCCCCTTTGTGGCCTGTCTGACACTGGAAAGGACCAATTCTTTGTAGGCCAGTGTCTGCTAAATCTTGGTGGCTGTACCTGTAAGAAATCCTTGACTGTTTGCATAGATTTAGCTTTGTCCTCCATTTTCTTTAACACCTCTTCTGCTTTAACACCAAACAAAGTACCATTTAACATGATCGGGTAGATTTTATTCCTTTAACCAAGCATGCCTACTAATGACAGAACCTGTAACTGTGGCCCTGCAGGAGGCCTCCAGAGAATCAAAACCACATTGCAAAGTATGCTTTCCAACTTGTTCAGCTGCATGCAAAAAATCCTGCATTTCTTTGTTTTCTGCACATTCAGAATTTATCAATATTTTCTGTTTAAGCAGTGACATAATATATTGCTGATATTTGAGCATATGAAATTGACAATTTAAAGCCCTTATAGCCAAGGTAGCAGAAGTGTAAATCTTTTTCCCCATCTGTCCAGGGCCCTATAATCCCTGTCAGAGGGAGTAGGGTTTTTTGCAGTGGAAGCTTTGACCCCTTTGGGACCCTGAGAGATAGTTTCTGGGTCAGCAGAAGGGTTTTTGAAAAGGAATTTATGAGAGTCAGGAACCCTGCAGTGCCTGTCCGGCTTAACAGCAGCTGGAGGTAAGGAGTCAGGGGTCAGACTGGACTCTGAAAATACATCATCTACAATGTCTAACACAGGTGGAATAGCTAGAGGCCTGTGTTGTGGAAGTAAAAGGAAGTCTCTGAGCCTTTTCTTAGATTCTGAATAATCTTGGCTCTCCCAGTAGTAATGCTCCCTCATGGTATGTAAAGTTTCCCCAAAAGAATAATCCTCAGAAGGAGAGGCTGAAGGGATAGATTCTTCAGCATCAGAATCCTCATAGGGAGGAAGAGAGTATTCCTGATCCGTAGAGGAATCAGATGAAATGGAAACCTGATCTGAAGATTCATATTCTGTCTCTTGCCTAGGCCTCTTGTCAGGAGGGGGATGGGAACCCCTGATCAAAGTAATTAGGTCTTCGGCCATTTTGACCATCTGTTTTTTAGGCATGGAGGCCTGTCCATGAGGCTGTTGTACTTGTTTCTTTGTCTTTAAAGGTGCTTTAGTCTTTGCCTTTGTAGCTGAAGTCATTTTAACATATAATTGAGTAGGTCTGAAAACACCCTCAGAAGCTGATACCTGCTCAGCGGCTCCAGACCCATCTGAGGGAATAGTTTACGAAGGTCCAATACCTTGAGCTTCCAGCGGCCTGGTCGACTCCATGTGGGTGTCGGTAGCGGCCTGCGAGTCTAAAGTAGCGGTCATCAGGGGCTGCGAAGGCACCTCACTGAGAACCGGCGAACCGGCGACTGGCTTAGAAGAAGCCTCGTCATTGGTTTTGGACCTCGGATGTCTGTCCTTTTCTTTGCATTTCTTGTGAATTCCGGTAGTTGGATGGCTATCCGACGACATTGTATAGTTAAATCTTCTGCCAAAACAGTGAAATGCAAAATCGTACCAACGCTTAATAGTGCTTTGGTTAAATCTAGTACAAAACCAACAACTAGCAACGTCGTGGTCAGGGCCTAGGCAAGGTATACAGTAAGAATGAAAGTCCTTATGAGGTATTTGCTTCCCACAAGAAATACAATTATTAACTTTTTCTGACATCGGTCTGGAGCAAGAAAAAAGTTTCCCCAATGGGGTACTTAGCTTTTAGTGAAGACTTCGGATCTGAAATTCGAACACAAAAATCTCAGAAGTCGGCCAACCGGCACTTGCGAACTGCTTTTGCTTCGGGCACTGCACGGCAAGAAAGACTGAAGAAAATGGCGTCGGCTGCATCTTTTATACCCCTGGCACACTGACGTCAGGGAAGAGGTGACAGCAACCGATGTCTGACCTAGAGTTTGGAATTCAGGCCGACTGAGGGTAGCCTGCCAGCAGGATAACCCAGTTGTAATGACTGCAACAGTGAAACACGAAGAACATCTAGAGATGAGGAACTGGGCATTCCTAGACTTAGAGAAAGCATATGACAAGGTCCCAAGAAAGCTGATTTTTGCAATACGGTGGTGGTTCAAAGTCCCAGAAACATTGGTAGAATTAGTACAGGCTATGTACAAGGACCCAATGAATCAAGTACAAACAGTGTTCAGCCTCACAGAGGGATTCCCAGTGGGAGTAGGTGTACACCAGCATTCAGAACTGGGCCCATTGCTGTTCATACTGGTGATGGACTACATTAGTAAACAGGTTAGAGGGGACAGATCAACAAAGTTACTGTACGCAGATGATATGGCATTACAAGCAGACTCTGAGCAAGAACTTCAGCAAAGGATAGGGGAATGGAATGTAAAACTGAAGGCACATGGGATGAAAATAAGTACAGATAAGACAGTGGTCTTATCTGTGCCTGGTGAGTCTGGTGGACATCTGCAATAAATAAACTCTATAACAAAAGGAAAAAATTGCTGTCCAGGACCAAAAAGGAGCAGGTGCCTAATTGGAACCAATCTCTCCTTAGCCTGAACAAGCAAATAAGAGCACTAGTGAAATGCTCCAAAGCAAACGTCGAGTCCAAACTGGCCACATCTACTAAATACAGTCATAAGGCCTTCTTCACATATGTCAGTAATCTCAAAGAAAGCACTCAGATCTACTCAGAACTGGTGGTCAAGGACACCACATGCACAAATACCATAGATATAGCCAACTTGCTGGCAGACAGATTCAATGAAAACTTCACCCCTCTGTCCCCCATCAGTAAATCAAGACATCCCCAGCACCTGCCCCCTCCCCTTATCTCTAGGGAGCAAGTCATCACTGCCCTCTCAAAGGCAAAAAGTACAGCCTACATGGGTCCCGATAACATTCCAGGCTGCATCCTATATGAACTCAAGCAGGAAGTTGCAGCACCATTAGGCACCCTATTCAACCAAAGCCTTAGTACTAGCTTCATCCCAGCCAAGTGGAGGAAAGCCACTGTCATCCCTTTGCACAAAGGTGGAGCATCCACCGATCCATGAAATTATAGATCCATCAATCTAACTAGCCTGATCTGCAAGACCATGGTCGAATTATCATGGACCTCATTAACAAGGACATTGGCAACCTCCAAACACTCGGTCCCACACAGTTTGGTTTTGTAAAGGAGAGGTTATGCCTGTTAAATTTGGTTGACTTCTTTGAGACAGTCACCAAAGCCATGGACCAGGGGAAGATGGTGTACACCACCTACCTTGACCTGGCCAAAGCCTTCAATACTATTCCCCACTTGGGTATAATAGATAAACTCTCTCAATTAGGCATCAACCCATATGTTACCAGATGGGTAGCAAACTGGCTCACCGATAGAACCCACCTAGTCAAAATAGGGAAGCCACCTCAAGCAGTAGACCTGTAATGAGCAGTGTACCCCAAGGATCAGTCTTGAGGCCTCTGTTGTTTGGGATATACTGTTTTGAGGTGCAGGCCAAAACCAATGAGCTATGGCTGACCAAGTATGCAGATGACTGCAAGCTGGGCACTGTCATCAATTCCACTAGTGATGTGGACATTCTCCAAGAGGGACTCACCCAAACAAATGACTGGTGCCAGAAACATGGCCTCAAACTGAATGCCAAAAAATGCATCATCTTTATCCTCTTTGGGGAGAGTGATGTTCCCATAAATTATCACATTAATAACAAGGTCCGAATCATGCAATCAGTCATAATGGACTTGGGCACCCAGGTTGACAGCCAACTGACTTTTGACTACCATATTGCCTCTCTTGTACGGAAAGATTTCTACATGTCCCACCTCATTAGTAAGGGTATCTCATCCAGGGACATGGAGGTCATAACATCCCTGTATTCTTCCCTTATAAGACCTATTATTGAGTACAATGCCCCTTTCAACATGTACTTCACAAAGCACATGCAGCAGCTGGAGAGACCACAGAAGTTCTTCACCAGAAGAATCCATGGCCTTAAACATCTACCCTATACAGATAGGCTAAAAGCCCTATTCCCTCTTCTCAGTCTCATACAGACTCCTCAGAGGTGACCTCTGTCTGGCATACAAAGCAATCTCAGACCTCACCTTGATGGGACTGCTGCATATCCACAATCAAGCTCCACTCGAGTAACCCACATGCGCAATGTCAACCTGGTCTGTGACAGCAATAGGACTTGTTAGCGGGAAGGATTTGTGTCCCAGAAACTCCCTCTTTTGTGGAATAGACTCCCTCTCCACATCAAGCAGAGAACCTCATTAACCCTTTTTAAGTGCAACCTGGGTAACTGGATGGAGAATAGAAAATACACCTCTGGAATTCCACCTGTGTCCCTGCTGGACAGGGGCATCGGGTGATGACTTGTCAGAATATGGGCTAAATTCTTGGCTAGGCTTGTAAAGGCCTCAGAGACAGTAGCCTAGTAACTTTATATGATTCTATGAGCCTAATGGGAGCAAACTAGGGAAATCAGAAGAAGCTGAGAATTGAGATTGAAGGGAAGATAGTGAAACAGGTAAATAGCTTCAAGTATCTAAGAAGGGTGGTTAAGGAAAAGGAAAGTCTGGATGAAGAAGGTGAAACTAGAATCAGAGGGGCTACAGCCAACTGGCATAGACTTTCAGGTGTAATCTATGACAGAAGAATGCCAAAGAAGCTGAAAAGTAAGGTGTACAAGACAGTGGTGTGACCAGTACTACTGTATGTACAAAAACCTAGGCAGTAAAGGCAGAGCAGATGAAGAAGCTAGAGGTGATGGAAATGAATTCCCTGAGAAGAGTGATAGAATGCACACTGTGGGACCGATGAAGGAATGAGGACATAAGAGCAGAAGACAAAGTAGCTCCAATTGCAGAAAAGATAAAAGAGAACAGATTATGGTGGTTTGAATGCATGTGCAGAACAGAAGACAATCTGGTGAAGATGATTTGGGACAGACATGAAGAGTGTAAGAGGAAAGGAGGACATCCAGCAAAGAGGTGGATGGATTGTGTGAAAGAAGATCTGTGGCAGTCAGGCATGAGTGTTGAAGAAGGCAGGAGTGTGGCACTAAACTAAGAGAGATGGTGAAAGTTAACATGATATCTCGACCCCATGTAGAAAATGGGAAAACGGGGGCTGATGATGATGATGATGAAGAACATGACAATGTACCAGATTGTTGCAATCAAAATTCTTAAGGTTATGACACTATTTTATCTACTAAGACAATTCAGCCAGCTGTCACTCTCCTGCTCGATGTGAAGTTACTACAACTAAGTGCAGGAGACCAAACAAACTATTAAAGCAACAATACTTCCAAACATGCAATGATAGCAAATAACTGACGTTACATTTGCCATAAATATTAAATGCTATAAATATTAATTGTTTTTTCCAATTACTAAATGCCATGTTTATATGTTTTAGCTGCATTTCATGACATACACAGTCTAATATACTAAAAATGTATAAAATTATTTTTAAAAATGCAAATTTAAAGCTCCACAAGTAAAATGCAACATATGTATGTAGTTAATAACTCTTTAAACAAGTCATTAACCACAAAGCTAAGCCCATACAGTGTGTCATATTTTATTCCTTTTTCCAGTCAGTTCTCTGCTATGCTAGTAAATAGTTCAGATACATCCATATGGCTCTCCTGTATGTCTTTATTGTAGTGCTTGTTATGTGGTCAGTAGTTCTACAGAAATAAACTCAAAGGATATCTTAGCGTTCTCCACAGCTTAATATAGTGCAGTCTTCTCTCTGCCACTCCTACAGCCATATAAGTAAGGGAGAGGCTGGCAGAAAGTAAACTAGGGCTGCAGCTACTCATTTTCTTGCCCCCTGGGGTCTATGAGACCTACCAGACTGTAACTCGCTATATACAAAGACACAGCATAGCATTCCATTATGAACATTAGATCATCCAGAGAAAACTGCTTAGATATCAGTTAGAAAGTCCGCACTGTAGGTGTTCCAGTCCAGTGGCAGTAGCAGAGAGGATGGTGTAATCGCAGCACAGAACAGCAAAAAGGGAAAGATAAAAACTGAAAATGGTAGGTGACAATGTTGCCTTTTTCTTCCAGTGACAAATACCACTTCTGTTTGAATAATAGCAAAACTTTCACCTTGTTCCCTGACCAAATAATGTAGGACAGACTGCTTGCTGCCTCAGTCCATGTAACTGCAAACCCATTTTGCACTGTTTCTTACTGAATAATGCACAAAAAAAGATAATATTTTAAAATGCTCTCATTCTTTTTCCAGTACAAGTTTGGAGACTGAGTCGGATAATTGGACCCGCCCTTTACCATGCATTGTAAAACCATCCTTGGATGATGACAGCTAACAATGCCAACATGAATACTAGTGTTACATTAGTAATAGCATACAGCATGCTAGGGTAGTAGACAATAACTGAGTGAAGTTAAAACGCAGTGGTTCCATTACTGACTAAAGCTTATTATTAAGGAAATGAATGCTAGAAACTTGGGAGAAGTCTCTCATGTATCATAAAAGATAAAATACAATACTTTTTTGTATTGAGCACGTCTTCCAATATAGATTGTTATACTGCTGATTGTAATTCAGGTTTGAACTCTGCAGTCATTTGTTATTCTTGATAAAGTAACATTTTAATGTGCCTTTGTTGCCTAGCAGCAGCCATCAGTTGCATAAAGATTAAGATAATGTTTTGAACATTTCTGATTCACAAAAGAATGTCAAGCTTACATAATGAAAGACTGACCCAGAAAGATTACTTTATTTCACAGTGGCTTTATTCTTGGACTTTAATTTGTCCTTACATCGTGGGTGTATGTTGTTACAACTCATGTGAAACCTGCTGTGAATATACTATACTGTACTGACAAGCCTAATGAAAGTGTCACAGGATTTGATGTGCATGTAGAAGTGAGCCATCATTTATGTATATGAGTACAGTTTGATAAATATATGCATATTTCTCTTTTATTTGAGCCACAAAGGACATTAGGAAGAAGTGTACACCACCATTTGTATTTGTATACCACGATTTGTATTTGTATTTGTGTATGTTTGTTAACTGGGATGTTCTGCCATAACAGAACTCATTTTCATCAGATGCCTTGGGAGGAATGCTTTATAACTAAAATGTCAAAAAATATATATGGCTATAAATAGCAAAATACAAAGGTTGAATACTGCATTCATGTTCGACTAAGAATGAAATGGTCTAAGGCACAGATAGCATGCAATAATAGAAAGTGTACTCATGTAAGCTTTCAGAATATATTATGCAAACCTGATTGTTTGATAATGTAACGAAACACAACTAGCAAATCTGGCAAGAGACTTAGTCTGGCCCCATGATGTAGAGGGATGAAACCCTGACTAAAGCTCAAATGATCAGGCCACCAGATGGCATTGTTCAACCACTACCTATCTTTTAAAACAAGCCAAAAGTACTGTAACTGTTCTATTACTTTACCACTGCCCTATTTTAGCACTATTAAGGGTCTATATCAAAATTCCAAAGAGGTACAACGCCGAATGTGAAAACATCAAACCCAAAATATTAAATGGTGAAAATATCGAAGCCCCAGAATATCGAAATCTTACCTAGGGCAAGATTTCAGTGGGCCGTTCCATGGCTTCACTATTTCCTCCACTGTGGTGTGAGAGTTACGGACCTTAGGGTTAGGGTGCGGGGTTAAGGTAAGTGGATAGTTAGTAATGTATGTATGGTGTAGTGTAGGGTTGTGTTTTGTTAACTGTATGTGTGTGAATTAATTTGTTTGTTTGTGTATAGATTTGTAGGGTATGTGTACGATAAGTATGGACCTTAGGGTTAGGGTGCGGGTTAAGGTAAGTGGATAGTTAGTAATGTATGTGTGGTTTAGTGTGGGGTTGGATTTTGTTAAATGTATGTGTGTGGTTTATTTATTTTGGTGTGCTTGTGTTGGGTGTATGTTTCTCGGAACAGCTAATTTTTTCCCTGGGAAAAAATTTGCTATTCTAAGCGTTCAATGTTTTCAATATTCGAAATTCCAAGTTCGAACATATGGTGTTCGACATTTTGGAGTTTTGAATATATGATATAGACCCCCTATTAATACTTACTATAGTTTACTAAACTGCCACTGCCCGTTTTCAGCTCCTATCCCCTGTCAGCCCTCTGCATCCTTCTAATTTCACACACACAGTGCCTTATGCCAGTGCCTCCTTACCGCTGAGCTAGTTCTCAGCTTCACTGATAACTTTTCGCTGACTTTCTTCCTTCCCCTTGGCTCTACCTGCTCCATTCGCCCTGTGTGCTCACTCTGCTCCCCTACCCTGCCCCCAATTTCCACGCACCCCCAATACTCCTACTTTTATTTCAACCACTCCCCACTCACTCAAGACAGCCATCCAGTCAAAGCCTTCCCTTCTTTACCCCTCCTCCTTTGACCCACATTCAACCATCCAATCAAAGTCTTCCCCTCTTTACCCCTCCCCCTTTCACTCACAGTAATTAAATACATCACTCTTTCACTGCCCCCTCTCAGCCCACATCTCATCTCTCCAACTACAAATCCTCCCATATTAAACTATCTTTTTCTAACCATGCTTTCTTTAGTGTTCCTAACACTCTGAACCCCCATCTCCCTCTTACTACTCCTAACAACTTTATACCATGCCAGCTCCTATACCTCCAATCAACTTCCACTCTCTATACCTTACCATACTCCCACACAAAATCATCTCCTCCCTCACACAAATATTCATTTCTTTTCCATCTCCTTCTCTCTGTGTCAGCTCAACCCTCTGCACCTTTTAATCCTAAAATTATTTCCACTACTGCTAAGACACTTACTCTTAAACAAATACTAGACCATCCAGAATACCCCAAATCCAAACTAAAACACACTAAAATAACTTCCTTGAATAGCCTCGTCTTAGCTGGAGACATTCACCCCAACCCCAGACCTGACCCACCCACAAATAACAATTACCCTCCCCCTTACTCTAACCTTTCATCCCCCTACAATACTCTTACATTTTTCACACTCAATTCCCAGGGTCTCAACAACAAAGCACATCAGTTTCAAGCATGGCTAAGTCATAACCAACCTGACATTGTAGCCATCTCTGAAACTTGGCTCAAACCCCACACCTCTGACTCTGAAATGCTACCCTCTGGATTTCACACTCTTAGATGTGACCACCCAAAGAAAAAAGGAGGAGGCGTTGCATTAATCTATTCCAATCTATTTACCTTAATTCCCCTACCAAACCCCATTCCTAAATTCACCAATGCAGACCTAACAGTCGGTCTATTAAAAATGAATAATCACAAAAGCCTCTGTATCATTGCCCTTTATATCCCACCCAGAAATAATGTCTCAACCCTTGAAGACATACTCCAATGGGCCTCAGCTGAAATTAACCTTGAAACTTACATATTAGACAATGAAAACATTGAATGGAATAAAATCATCAGTCCCATACCGTCCCTGTCCATTAACCTCTTTAACTTTACTCACGTAACCTGATCCATCACCAGACCCAATAAAACAAATCCCTCAGGATTTACTCTTGACTGGATCTTAGTCACCCATCCAAATAAAATTACCAACTCTGGCACCATCCCTGACTTTATTAGTGACCACCTCCCAGCTTTCATTTACTGTGCAACCTCCTCCCATCCACACCAACATCAATATATTCAGACCCGCAACCTTAGTAAATTTGACCCCAAAACCTTCTCTATCTATCTCAAACAAATAAATTGGAACATTCTAAAAACCCTTCCACTCGAAAAAGCCATAGACCACTTTAATTCTACTTTCTTAGACACTCTAAATTCCCCAGGTCCACCAAGGAAAAAAAGAATAAAAACTATATCTGCCCCTTGACTAACCAAAGAAACAAAGCAAGTTATGCATCAAAGAGACAAATCCTGGAAGCTTTACCAAAAGTATAAACTTCCCAAAACCCTTCTCCAATATACACAGCTCCATAACTTTGCAAAAAAACAAATCTTCAAAGACAGAAAATCCTACTACACTAAGCTCCAGTCCAACCATCCCCAAAACTCTAGGCTTTTTTGGAACTCCATAAACTCACTTCTCAACCCAGGCTCCAAAAATAACCCCTGCCCGGACTCAAGTAAATCTGACCTCAAATTAGCCCCACTATTCAACTCTTTCTTTATAGAGTGAATATCTGGCCTAACGAAAACTTTTCCTAACAACGACCCATCTCTCCTACATTCCACCTCATCTAAGGCCCCAAATAATTTCCCCTCTGTGTTTGAGCTTAAACCTGTCTCCACTAACTACATAAAAAGACTTCTATTCAAACTGAAACCCTACTCCAATGCACCTGATAACATACCCTCTTCCTTTCTCAAGTCTGCTGCTGATGGTATAGCTCTCCTTATTAGTATCCTAATTAATAGAATCATAAAGGAATCTTATGTCCCTAAACTCTGGCAGTCCACCTTTATTCTTCTTCTCCACAAGGGAGGCAAAAACACTAACATTTCAAACGTCTGTCCTATAGCTCTTCTCTCTCCAATCTCCAAAATCCTAGAAAAATGCATCCACCTCCAACCTTTGCCTTTTCTGACTAAAACCCAACTTCTTACCCCTACCTAACATGGCTTCTGACCATGACAAAACACCATAACAGCTCTACTCTCATTCTTAGAAACTGTCAATCAAGCCCAATATTCTGGGAACTTAGTATCCACAGTGCTCCTAGATCTCTCTAAAGCATTCAATACCATTTCCCATAAGTACCTTCTAAGTCAACTCTCAAGCCTAAATCTCTCCCAAAACACTCTTTCCTGGTTCTCAAGCTATCTGTCAGATAGTTCTCAGGCTGTGAAATGGAAAAAAGGCACCTCACCTTTCTTACCCACCCCTACTGGAGTACCACAGGGGTCCATCCTTGGACCAATGCTGTTTAATATCTTTATCAATAACTTTCACTCTACTATTCCTAATGCCAAAGTCATCCAATATGCAGATGACTCTACACTTGTCTGCTCTGCCTCTAAACTTCCTGAACTCCTATCTAAAACTCAGACTGCCTTCTCAACTACTGATATTTGGATGCAGCAAAATCACCTTTCTCTCAATGATAACAAATATAAAATACTACTATTCATACCCTCAAAATCTTTCTCTTTTGATAAAAATTCCTTCCAAGTCCTTAGCCAAAGCAACTCTCCAATTGAAGTTCTTCCTTTTGCCAAACTATTCGGTGTAACTATAGGCAAACACCTCAAGTTCGACATCCATATTCAGCAAAATATAAAGAAAACCCACCAAAAACTAGGTATGCTATACAGGAACAACCACTTCCTCTCTACTTCTACCAGGCATACTCTGGCCTCCTCTTACCACCTTCCCTCCCTTCTGTATGGCTCCCCACTACTAACTAACCTATCCTCTTCCATCACTTCCAAACTTGAAAGCTGTTATAAAAAAATTTCTAAATTTGCTACCAAAGCCAAACATTCCGCTCATCACTATGTTACCCTCCAACCCCTCAACTGGTTGGAATTCACAAATTACCTGGACTTCCTCCAGCTCACTACAGCACATAGACTAATATTTAATCCAACCAAATGCCCCGCTTTAACATCCTTCCCCCATACATCCCAAATAGAATTCTCAGATCTGAACACCAAAACTTAATTACTGTCCACAAACCTAAACATCCTGCTGGACGACTTTTCCTCTCCTTCTCCTTAGGTAAAAAATGGAACTCTCTCCCTTCCACACTAAGGACAATGTCAAACACAAACAACTTCAAAACTCAGCTTTACACCTACCTCTCCTACAAACTGAAATGTAACTGCATTCTCCCTACCTAGAACTCTTTAACAAAAGCCCCTGGGAGGGTATCCTCCTGAGTTCCTAAGCACCTTATAGCTGGCTATAACCTTCTATAGCTAATTCCCATACGATCTCGCACACTCTGTAAATATTGTAAATAGCTGTTGACTTTAACTGTGTAAATTTGTTAAAATGTATCTGCACAGTATTTTTCCACTATGGGCAATATTGCTCATGCTTTGTTGTTGTTGTTGTGTCTTTTGGCTTTTCCCGGTTAGGGGTCACCACATGATTGGCAGTAGATTTTTACGTGCTGAGTTGCCAGCCCTGATGCACAACCTTCAATAAAGGTATGCCCATTCACGCATGTCTCCACACAGAAGATGTTCTAGCTGAGAATCGAACAGGACAACGTCTTACTGTGAGGCGACAACGCTACCGCAGCACCACCACCACAATATTGCTCACACTTTGTATTATTTGATATGTATTTGTACTTGTACTTTTATTTTTATCGGACTGCTATCTTTACTGTAATCTGTTTCATGGAGCTTTTCTCCCCGGGCCTCCACTGAAAACGGGCTCTCTGGGCCCAGTAGACTTCCCCGGTAATCAAACTGGAAATAAAAATATAAATAAATAAATGTTTGATTAGGGGCACAGTCATCAAAGGGACCAGTTATGTTGAACAGGGACCTACCTGCTAAGCTGGTAAACACAGAGAGAGAGTGTGTGTGTGTGTGTGTGTGTGTGTGTGTGTGTGTGTGTGTGTGTGTGTGTGTGTGTGTGTGTGTGTGTGTGTGTGTTTGTGTCAGAGCATGTACACCTATTACCCCTGACCAGACAGCTATGGTGAGTATGTAGACATCTTAAGGAAGGGTAGGGGGAAGGTAAACCACTTTCAGGGACTAGCAAGCTTACCCACTCTCTAACACCTGACTCCTGACAGTGTGGGAACCGATGGTCCAGTAAGGTTTCCTGAACAGAACCAAATGGGTTGCATGACTCTTAACTAGCCTTGGGATGCCTAGCTTCCACCTGTACCAAATGAATGGGCCTACTAGGTGTATTCAGTAAAGCCATCACATAGGTTTCCATACCGGTGGGAGTACAAGTATACAAGAAAAAGTTAATATGCAGTGCTGCACTCTATAAAAAAGTATACAGCAGTCTTAAGATTAAGCAATACACCATGACAGGTAAGGGGTCATTTTATATATTTTTCAGTGGTGGATATAATCTCCTCACAAGGTCACAGCTCAGTTGACCAAACTAAAGCATTCACACCATGAGTAAATACATGAATTACCCATTGCCATGACATATTGCTATTACACAATGGCATTATTTTAACAGTAAATTTGTTACATTTTTAAAATAAAACCACAGTTATCTCTCTGCACTGATGTGAGTCAACAGGATGGGTTTAAGATTTACTATGCATGTACCTGTCCATGTTCACAGCTACACCTTACCACTACCTTAACTTAGTGTAATCACTGCCACAGAAGAAGCACATTAGATTAATTAATGCACACGATAGGTATCACTTACAAGCAATGCTAGTATGTGAAGTTTATATCTTGTAGCAGATTAAAACAACTGAGATCAGATCATCCATGTTATAAAAAATGCAGCTCATCAAATGAAGTCCATTTTATATAAAAGGAGTTTTATTTACATAAGACAACATACAAAACCGTTTTTTTTTTCTACGACATTAGCATCTTAACAAAATGAATGCAGCAGTACCTTTTGCAAATGTAGGTTCTGAATTCAGACTATAACACCAAAGTCTCTTCCTCTGGGTTACTCAGATGAATGTATTTCAGGCTTGTTTCTGGCAATCAGGTTCATGGGTGTGGGGAGTTTGCCCCCCCAAATGGGGTGTGTACATGGGAAAGTTTTAAGGAGAAGAACAATCTTTAAGATTCACTCTTCTGTGTTTTTGGTCTTTTTTGGCATGTTGGCTCTAAGCATTTCGAGTGCCGACATTTCAATAGGGAGCCTTTTTTCCTACCTTTTACTGGTGAAAACTGCCACATTATATTACACTTGATCCCACCAATATAATCAGTTTCATGCCATTGGGGTGATATGTGTGCCCTTGGCAGAGCATCTGCATTATGATGCTATATCTTAAACTTAAAAGGTTGCAGTGATAGGACCCACCAACATAATTTGGTATGGCTTTCTTTCTGCTGATGGATCCAGTGTAAGATTGCATGTTCATTTATGAAAATAAATTTTCTGTGCAGCAAGCAACATATATAAGTGACCCCAGTGTCTACTTAATTGCTAAGCACTTCTATTTGATGGTTGAACACCTATCTTCCATTGCAGTGTGTTTCCTACTAAGAAAACAAATAAGGTTTTCCCTTCTGTCAAACCTTTGAGATAGCACTGCACCCAGGCCTACATCAGATGCATCTATATATGCTGTAAATAGTTGGGTAAAATCATGGTATGCTAGTGTTGGGTCAGAATACAAATGTTCTTTTAATTGTTTGAACACAGTGTCTGCTTCTGTGGTCCATTTTATTTTCATGGGCATCTTTCCTTTAGTTAGGTTTGTGAGGGGCAGACAATAGTGGTAAATTTAGGCACAATTTCCTATGATATCCCACTTGTTGTTGTTGTATCTTTCGGCTTTTCCCGGTTAGGGGTCGCCACAGCAGAACTCCCGTCTTCTAATGATTGGCAGTAGATTTTTATGTACCGACTTTCCTGCCCTGACACACAACCTTCAACGAAGGTACGCTCATTCACGCATGTCTCCACACAGAAGACACTTTTGCTGAGAATCGAACAGGACAATGTCTTACTGTGAGGTGACAATGCTACCGCAGCACCACCACCGCAGTTCTATGATATCCCACTATCCCTTAAAAATTATCCCACTAACCCTTGAAAAATTCTGACTTTTTTTGTCCCTTCGACTAGCTAATTCTTTATTGTCTCCACTTTTTCCTTCTGGGTCTGATGACTCTCCTGTTATGTTCCACAAATGTTTAACCTCCACTATTCCCGTTTTATTCTTAAAGGTATTTGTCAGTCCTGCTTCCCTTAAAAAATTCAACACCATGTGTATTTATGGCTAGATGAAAGTCCCAAACTCTGGAGTATTTGATTATATCATCTAAATAAGCTGTAACGCAGGAGATGTGAAGTTTTAAGGCTTTGTCCATCAACCTTTTGTAAATCACTTGAGCTTTGTATAAACAAAAAAAGGAAAGCATTTTGTTGAAATAATGTATCAGCAGTAGAAATGATTGTCTTCTGTTTGGTTTCTTTCCATTAGTGGAATTTATCAATGTCCTTTTGTTAAGTCTGACATAGTAAGGAACTTTGCTTTTCCTACCTACACTATTAATTCATCTACCCTGGATATACTATTGCTGTTGAATTTAAAGATATTTTTTAAATTTCCTGATGTCATTACAGAACCTAAAGGTTCCATTATTTTTTTACGACTAACACTATTGGGCTCTTCCAATCACTTTTAGACTCCTGAGTTAGCCATAGGTCAAGCATTTTCTTTAACTCTTGCTGGAATGCCTTCCTTTGTGATTCCTCTATCCTGTGGGGCTTTATGTTAACTCTTTCTCTGAGTTAATTTCAGTTTGATGTTAGAACAGGCTTGCCTTTCCAGACAGATCTGAGCAGACTTCCTTATTCCTCAACAAAAATTTCTGTGTATCCTGCTTTTTCTGGTTTTGACAAAGTATCATCCACATGCACTCTAGTATAGGAAATTACAGAAAAAAGACTGGCAAAACACCGCTACGTAAAATAACAAAGTTTTAATAAAGATAAATCCAACAGTGTGAGCGCTTTCGGGTTCAGCAACCCTTCATCAGACAATTTAAAACACTCCATTGCTTTCTTTTTAAAAACAGTTACAACCAATAAAATCTCAATAAAAAACCCGCCTTTTTTGTAGAGCAGGCTTTAAAGGTATATTCTCATTTAAACCCGGAAACCTATGTGAAGTGAGTGTAACAATCCATTTGGATTCTAAAGTCTCTGTGAGTAGATTAATATCACCTCCTCTCATACCTAACCTTGCATTGGTAATCACCTTAAACAAAAAAGTATGTGTGGGATACTTCTCCACATGTCTATACAACGCATTCTGCTCTACCTTGTTTCTAATACAAGACAGATGCTGTAATATTCTAACCTTCAGCATTTTAGTAGTCATGCCTACATAGTAGGCTGGGCATTGCTCACATACAGCTAGATAGACAACGTCGTGGTCCTACAGGTGGCCCTAGCTTGAAAATGGTATGCATGTCCAGTGGATGGATGCACAAAGATGGGATCCTTGTGTATGTTCTTACAGGCCTTGCAGAAACCACACGGTAGGGTTCCTGCTTTAGTCATCAGGGGTTTGCTGCCTTGTGTAACCCTCTCTCTGCAAAGCAGGTCCTTCAGATTGGTGTTACGTCTGTACCCAAAGAAAGGAGTTGGTCCAACTAAATTAGTCAAC
The DNA here is from genome assembly GCF_019279795.1 of Protopterus annectens. NCBI lineage: Eukaryota > Metazoa > Chordata > Ceratodontiformes > Protopteridae > Protopterus > Protopterus annectens. The sequence continues at coordinate 260,360,113 of NC_056728.1, forward strand.
TTCACATCACTCCTTAAGATGTTCCAATTGTTACTAATGATCGCTTGGATATCTGTGATGTTACTACTATAGGTAAAATACATTCTTACCTTATTTGGTCTAGATCGCACACTCAAGGGAGACCCTTGTTCCTCATCTTGTCTCAACCATGGTTTGAACCTACGAGCTCTGCCCAATATACTATGATGGATCTTGGTCTTAACCATGTGATCATCATAGCCCCTACTAATAAAACTGTTTTCTAAACTCTCCACTTCTGTAAAAAACTGTTCATCATCTAAGCACAATCTGGATGTCCTACACAATTGGCCCTGTACTATGTTGGGAAACATGGGCTGTGGATGCATGCTGTCAAATGACAGCATGTGATTAGTCCAACATTCTTTACTGTAAAGACTAGAGGAAAAACCTTTCTGATCATATCTGACCCTGGTGTCTAAAAAGTCTATCTGTTCTCCAGAATGTGTCAAGGTGAACCTGAAAAATGAAGTGGTGGAGTGTAAATAATCAAGAAAATCATATAGCAAACCTACACTACCCTGCCAAAACATAAAAACATCATCCACGAAACGTGCATAAGCTCCTATGTGCTTGGCCCAATGCTCATTGTTAAAAATAACTTCACTCTCCCAGTGGTATAGGACCAAATTAGCATAGCTATTGGCACAGGGGGTTCCCATGGCCACCCCCTGTGCCTGCCTGTAAGCCTGTTGTCCTCCAATAAAAACGTTATTCTCCAGTACCAAAGAAAGAAGGGTACTGATCAAAATGATCCTGTGATGATCCTCACCCATATTTAATAAAACCTGTTCAACTGCCTTGATTCCATAGGAATTACCTATCACAGTGAACAGACTCTGTACGTCCATAGTGACCATTAAAATGTTAGCTTGTACACCCTTCAACTCAAAAGCCCTAACCATTTGTAGAAAGCTTTTAGTATCCTTCAGAATACTATGAATTCTGTCAACATATGGTCTTAGCGTGTGCTCCAACCATATAGAAATGTTCTCAGTGACCCACCCCCGACCTGATACTACAGGTCTAAGGGGTGGGTCAACCAAAGATTTATGTATCTTAGGTAGAGCTTTGAAAATGGGAGTAGTGGGTTTATTAACCAACAAAAACTTTAACAAATCATCGTCTATTTGCATTTCAAAATTCAATTTCCTCAGGGCAGTATGCACTTCTTCAACCATCCTGTGAATGGTAGTGGGATTAATGGGAATATAAGTGTTATGGTCTGCCAACAAATCATTAATTTTAGAGTGGTAACATACACTATCCAAGATAACCACTGCCCCTCCTTTATCAGCCATCTTGATAACAATGTCATTGTTATTAGATAGCCCATGTAAAGCTGCCTGCTGCTGTTTAGTAAGATTAAAAAACTTACTCTGTGCATTATTGTTAAAATAACATGTCAAATCTCTTTCACAACTATTAATAAACAGTGTCATGGCAGGACTAAATGGTGGTATATAAGTACTGGACTGTCTTAAAGTGGTTCTCATAGGCATGTTGACATTATCTCCATTTAAATCACCATTAAAAACACACTTTAAAGCCAAATTCCTACAAAACATAATAATGTCCAAAACAACATCATTAAAAGAACTGGCCCTCCCGGGTACAAAGGTTAAACCTTTGTTGAGAACACTTAGCTCATCCTCATTCAGTACATAAGAGGATAAATTATAAACCATACCAGAAAAACAACTATTAGTCACTCCTGGATCCTCCTTTTCTTGTTGGGGTCTCTCCCCTCGCTCAAGGATCTCTTCCAAGCCCCGCGTTTCTTTACGGGAGCTGGAAGGCGGGTTTTTTATTGAGATTTTATTGGTTGTAACTGTTTTTAAAAAGAAAGCAATGGAGTGTTTTAAATTGTCTGATGAAGGGTTGCTGAACCCGAAAGCGCTCACACTGTTGGATTTATCTTTATTAAAACTTTGTTATTTTACGTAGCGGTGTTTTGCCAGTATTTTTTCTGCAATTTGTCTTTTCTTTTTGGACTGGTGAACTTTGGCTACAGCACGGAACATTGTGTCTTTTTAGTATAGGAAATTAGCCTTCTTGTTCTGTTTCCCTAATCTCAACTACCAGACTTTTGCTGCATGTGCTTCCTTCCAGAGTTTCATAACACTGACACATCATATCTGTGATAGTCTTCTCTCGCCAATCTGCTTGATTCTGTAATTAATTTTACTTCACTTAGTATTTCTGTTACTTCAAATGGTCCCTACTACTTTGAAAAAAATGCAATTTCTGCAGAAGGATCTAAAACTTAACACCTGGTCCCTAGCCTTAAATTTTCCATTTACTTATTTATTTATTTATTTGTATTTCTGTTATAAATGCCTTATTGAGCAGCCTTTGCTCTTTCCATATGATATTGGACTATGCACATTACTTCCTTTAACCTGCCTTGTAGATCTGTACAGTGTTCTAGGACACTTTTGAAAAGGGCTTGCTTTTGCCAGGGTAGGCTCGTGGCATGGGACTGCCGGACTGCAGCCCCCTCAGCTAAAAAAAAGAAAAAGTACCTTTTTGTGTGACAGCACACTATTATTTTTTTGGTTTACTTAAAAATTACTTTGTTGGTCTCCGAGTCCACGACTCGGCAAGTACGCGCATGCGCACTTTAACCGCCTCGGGTTGCGGTGGTCCATTTTAAATAAAGATTTTTTTGTTTTTGTTTTTATTGCAGCCCGGTGGGCTGATTAAGGCATCATTGTGATGCCCAGCAGTCTATGCGGTTCCAAACCGCATAGAATTGGAAGGGGCTCGGACTGCGACGTCCGCAGGCACGTACATGACGTGCTTGCTGGGCTAAATGCTGCTGATTGGTTGTCGCTCTCTTCCCGGGCTTTATGTGCTGGGAAAAGAGCGAGAATCAAACAGTAAGTCAGTTGTGGATTGATTCGATCGTGACTGAGTCAGTCACACAGGAAGGATTTAATGCCATTGGATTTTTATTTTTTTTTTTTTTTGGGCGGCCTATATTTTGCTGAAGAACAGAAGAAGAACTGAAGAAAGAAGAAGAACTGAAGAAAGAAAAGAAGTAGTAGAAGAAGAAAGAAGTTAGAAGAAGAAGAACAGAGTGAAGGTGCAGAAGTATACCAAGTAAGTAGGAAGGGTAAGCTAAGGGTAAGCTAAACGGCAGGGTCGGTGCAATAAAAGTAAGGTAGCAGCGTATGCAGTAAGTAGAGAAATGAGCAGACTAGTTGGCCCTGTAGTCCCTTCTAGCCATCATTCTCTGTTTCTGTAGTTCATTGCCACTGATTAACAGCTTACTGTTTTAAACAGTTTATTTAAATGCTGTTCTTATATCCTCTAACTTCTTTTCTTCAAGAGCATTTAAGCCCTACCTTACTAACACTGTTCAGTCTCTTTTTATGTTGTTTTCATATGACTTTTGATGTAGGCATGGAAGTATTTTTATTATCTGCATTTGAACTGCATCTGTTCAATTTATATCATTCTGTAGATGGTGTCCCTAGAGTTGTACTTAGCAATCTGCCCTCAAAAACTGTCTGCAGAGTAAAAATTTTAAAAGCATAAAAGCAATCCTGGAAATCTACACCTAGATAATTAACTGCCAGAAACTGTCACTTACTTTCAAAGTCCTCAGTACTACTCATTTTCTTGAAAACTGGCATACCTCTCCAATAATGTCATCACCAATTATTTAAAAAAAATATGGATCATAAGTAGTCTATAGCACAGGATGCTTCTTTACATTGTTACTAGTAACATTCATTATTCTGATGTCTGTGTTGGTTTCTGTACTATTTATTTAATTAGCATGAGCCTTTAGTTAACAAGTGTTGTATGATTCATGACAACCGATGATGTTGGCAAACTGAGTTCAATACAAAACTGTAAACAAACAAAAAAAGGATAGAAAACACTTCAGGGATGAGGAGACAAGCTGAGAGACTGTTACAGAATGATAAAGCACTGACAGTATCATAGCTGTCTCGGTTTAGTTAGCATTCTGGGTACTGGATCAGCTGACTAGAGAAGGATGGGGTCAAGAAGCCAGTGCTGGTTCACTCTTCTTGGTGCTGGGAGAGGAAAGGACCTTCCTTTATCTCACTAAGATCCTCAGTCTAGAAATAACCACAAGGTCACTTCATATACATAGAAACTGACAAGTATAAGCGCAGTCAGGGTGTGCTTTAGTCAGGTTGGGCATCAGGCTGTGTGGAAGCAAACAAATTCACTGGACTTTAAGCTGTAGACACTGCACTGCACTTTCAAATCAATAGACAGTGGCCTGTAGAATCACTGCAAACATCTGCTCTCTCCATGTAGGACAACAGCTCTGATCCCTAGTTTTCAGCTCACCAGGATGAGAATTGGAATGAATGGTCCTATAGGGGAACAAGATAGGAGAATAAGGAACAAAATTAAGGCAAAACATGTGGTATTCGCTGGGCTTGCTTGGTCAGGTAGGTGAATGTGATCTGATCTGTTCCTCATAATATCTGTGGTTTCTAAATAATGCAATGCTTGATATTTGATGGTGCAGTGGTAGCATTGTTGCCTCACAGCTGCAGATTATCAGGTTTGATTCTTGACTGGGGTGCCTTCTGTGGGGGGTCTGCATCTTCTCCCTGTGTTTGTGTGGGTTTGCTTTTGTGTCCTCCCATGTTACAAAGACATATCTGCACTATTTCTTCCTGGGCCTCTGCTGAAAATTGTTTTTTTGTTCCAAGTCAGATTGTCCTAATTAACAAATGTTAAATAAAATTGACAGGCATTTGAATTTCAGACTTCAGGTTTCTGAATGTTTAATTCCTTGCATATTTGATGGTGCAGTGGTAGCATTATTGCTTCGCAGCTATATGTTTTCTGGTTTGATTCTTGGCTGGGGTTCCTTCTGTGTGGAGTCTACATCTCATCTCTGTGTTTGTGTGGATTTGCTCTGGTGTCCTGCCACTTACAAAGACATGTGTCTGCAGTATTTCTCCCTGGGCCTCTGCTGAAAATTGTTTTTGTTCCATCAGAAGTAAAATTGACATTGAATTTCAGACTTCATTTTCTTCAGAAAATGCATAGTAACACAACCTTTTACACAACCTTTTATTCTAGCAATTTTCTAAGATGAATATGTGAAATTTGTCCTTATTTTTGGGACTGTATTACCTCATTATTGGCTTTGTCCAGTTTTTTGTGCTAAGGTTGACAGCTATGGCAAGAACTGAATTCACTGAATATGTTTGAGGGCTGTATTCCTTCATTACTGGGTTTGTCCAGGTGTTTTGTGCTAAGAGGTTGATGGCTATGGTGAGAACTGAATTCATTAAATGATAACCATTTAAGTTTCAGTCTTCCTCACTTTCAAAAAGCAGCCGGTTTGGCGTAGTGGTATGTTGCTCTGACTGTTTTGCACAGGGACCTTGGCAGTAAAATGTATGGTAGTAACGCAGCATTTTTCTTTCACAAAGCAGGTGATTTGGCATAGTGGTATGTTGCTCTGACTCTTTTGCACAGGGACCTTGGCAGTAAAATGTATGGTGGTAACACAGCATTTTATTCTAACAACTTTTCAAGATTATACAAGCAATGTTTAATGTTTCCCTGGTTTTTGGCCTTTTGACACCCCCCCCAAATAAATTTGGCTTTTTCCAGATTTCTTGTGCTGTGAAGTTGAGATGCAGTTGAGTATTGAGTAGATTTTACAAGGAGCTGAGAGCTGCAGGGGAAGATAAGTTTAGTGCTGCTTATGCTAAGTCAGCTTGCATTGTTAATAGCACAACAGGTTGTGTACGTGCTTTTGATGCAGAAGTTTGTTGGTTCTACTCCCACAATGGGTAAATGCTGCTGTACTGAAAAAGTTAAGATGCTAACTACAAGCCTGTTATCAGTTTGCCATCTATTTCCTATTGCAATATTACTAGCTTATCATTTTTAATGTAATATAGGCAATTTATTCCTCAGGGGCATCAGACGCTTTATTTTTCGATTAAACCATGAAATATAAAGGTGTTTGCTAGCAGCAACATCTTCATTAGTTACAGATTTATTTAATGTGGAATTATTTAGATGACTTTTTTTACTTCGGAGATTGTGCATATTTACTGATAATGGTGGACTGTAGAATTGTGCATATTTACTGATAATGGTGGACTGTAGAATTGTGCATATTTACTGATAATGGTGGACTGTAGAAGTTTGAGTAGACTTATGATGGAAATGTTCTGAACTGGCAGTTTTGTCATTATTGGTGCATGCATTTTGTTTCATTGTTTACTGGAAAAATGTTCAAAACAATAGGAAGGTGTATCAAAGAGCACATGTATGTTTCATATGCAAGGAGCCTATGATTTGAAAACAGCCCAGAATTAATCTTTATCTGCCACTGGTAAAATGTATTTTCTTTGAATGTGTGTTTCAATGCTGTTTCAATGAATGTGAGTTTCAAGGGCAGAGATGTTTTAATGCTAAGTTTGTTTAGCAGATGTCTTAGTGTTTGTGCTGTAAAATGCAAAATAAAACTTTCAAATAAAGTCCAAATCATCATAGAAGTAAATCAGTATGCACATTAGTGTTTATGGTAAATGGAGTGAAATAGCCAATTAATGTATCATTGGAATGGCTGCAGGGGGATGCTCCATGATTTTGTGAGGGGGAAGGGCGGCAAACTTAAAGAGAGCCCCAGCTGAACTATACCTCCCAACTGTCCAGATTTTCAAAGAATGAATAGATATTTGCTTCTTATTTTTGGTTTGTTCCTCATAAAATTTGTGGTTTTCTGGCAAAATCATTTAGGAATTAAGTCACTAAATAATGACACACTGAGTTTCAGACTTCATAACCTTCAGAAAAATGCATGCTAAAGAAAGACCTGTTGTTCTATCAACTGTCTCAGCTTATACAAGAGCAATTTTTAGTACTGTTTATATGCTCCCCCAATATATTTGGCCTTGTCCAGATTTATTGCATTAACAGGTTGAGAGGTACATGCAAATAAATTGCTTTATAGAATTAGGCATAGCCAAACCTCTCAACTGTTTCTGATTTTGGCTCAAAATGTTACTCTTCCCCTAATAATCCCTCTGCAAAATAGCAATTTTGGAAGAAAACATGGAGGGTTTACAATTAAGAAATAACTGTAATAATCAGAGTTATAGATTACTTTTATTTCAGAAATGCATGTAGATTATTTTATTTTGTCAGCTACTCAAGTTAACAATACTAATATTAAAGTGTCCCTTCTTTGACAGGTTCCCAGCTGTATTGTGTGGCTATTTTATATTTTTACATCACATCTTTGGTTCATTTTTCATAAAATTGTGTTTTTTAGCAAATTAGTGACAAATCATTAAAGACTGAAGTTAGAAAATAATGACAGACATTTGAGGTTTCAGATTTCATACCATTCAGAAAATTCATACTAATGCAAGACCTATTCTATTATCTTTCTAAGTTTATAAGAGCAATATTTAAAAAATTGTCCTTATTTTTGGGCCTTTGTCTCACTTCTTTGTATGGCTTTGTCCAGATTTCTTGCTCTGAGGTTGAGAGTTATGACAAATGTGTCAGGGCCATCACAGTCAGCCAGAGACATTTCAAATTGTGACATACTTGTTGCACCCCACTCCCCCATGTAGTGACTCTGGATGTGTCGAAGCAAGGCAAGGAGTAGTTATGCAGTGTAAATGTGCAGAGTATCCCCCCCCCCCATCCAAGGTAGACACAAGTACTAGAGTGGCTTTTCATCTATCCTTGATTTTTGCAGAGTCGTCTGGTTTCTGTCATATTATTTGTACTGTTGAGTTATGCTCATTACTCAAAGTGCCTGTTGCTCTGTGTTTAAGTAGCAATACTTTAATGACCATCATGTAAGCTTGGCTGAGATCGGAAGATGCAAGTAAGCTTTAATAAGCATACTGTTAAAGAATTGCCAACATTGAAAGCCTTTCTGTTGTTGCCATGTAGAGAATACTTAACTAGATAATGTATAAGCATCAGGCCTCAGGTATTGAAATGCATATGATAGTATTTGTAATAAAGGACAGGATTACATTATTTTAAGAAGCTCATTAGACTTGGAGACTTCCAGTCATCTATGCAGGCTTTACCCGTAAAACTAAACAGAATGCCAATCGTGTGGTCCATAGCCTGTACAGTAATCCTTTTAAGCAATGTATCTTGAGCTTATTTCTTGTTTGCTTTTCATTTTTTACTTTAATCATGTTTTCCCCATGAAACAAGTAGATAGTTGTCAGGCAGCAGGTCTTTTTTTGGATAAGAAACATTTTTACAAGTGGGGACATCAGAGATTTCTACTTTCAGCATGTTACTTGGTACTTGAATAAAGCTGAATATAAATTATAATTAGAACTGCAGTGCAAGAAGTGGTTTGAGTTGAGTGCTGCTTGTTTTTCTTATACTTGATTTTGACTGGCATTCCATTTAATGTATTTAAAAAAGTAATTTATTTTGTCATGCCTCACAACCTTTTTGTTTCCATCTAGATATTAAGTAAGCTGTCATGCAGTCAATGCATTGAAATATTTTTATTCTTCTGCACTTCATTTTGTCTTGATTGGACTCTCATGATGACGGTTTGGCACCCAGGGCAGTGTATTTAGTTAGTTTTTGTGGTTTTGAGCATAGCACCTCCCCTTTCTAGTTGGCTGCACCCCTTCCCATTGACCCTACCCATTCAGCTGTCTCCTGCAGCCCCCCTTTGATTTGAAGTCACCAGCCACCACTGGCTTTTGCTCTTCTTCCATTTTATTTGTTTGTTTGCCTGTTTGTTTCGTTTATCAGGAAAGTTCAGCTGGATGCAAGGCCTCTTTCCAGTGGAGGCCCAGGGAGAAAAGCTCCATATACATAAAGTTAAAGAGCAACAGATTCTACTATCACATTTTCACATTCAGTGCCAATACTAAAACGTTATACGTACATAATCATAATATATAAGATATTATACATTTTTACATAATAGTAAGACATAGTACTACAATTGTTTAAGCAATGCTAGAGTTTCAGTACTGAGGTGGTTTAACAGAATTTTAAGTACAGCACTTGTTATGGTGGTAGTGGTAGGCTTAAAGAGTGTCCAAAAGAGAAGTGGGATAGACATGGAAATGGAAGTCTAAGGATAGTAATAGTTTACAGTTTTCATTTTGAACAACAAAAAGTAAGATCATTACAAGGAAACTAGGGAATATAATAGAACAACATATGACTCTAGTTGGGGAAAGAATATTTAGGCATCTCTATTTTATAACCTTTTCTAACGTTGTTTATATTCTGAACTTGGTGCAGCATACCCACTCCCTTGCTTTTCTTTCTAGTTCATAGCCTCTGATTTAGTAGGCAAGTCACTTGGTTTCTAATCAGCACTACCTTGTTTCTTAGTGTCCATTTCTGCTTTCCCCTTGTCCTGCCTCTGTATTAAGGCTATGAGCTGTTAATGAGCTGCTTCCTATGCTGCAGGGTTTGATTCCCTCAACCTCCAGTTGCCTAGTGTCAGACCTTATACAAGTCTCTTAACCAAACAGTCTTCTTCTTCTTTCAGCTTTTCCCTGATAGGGGTTGTCAGAGTGGATCACCTGTCTGCTCATGACTGGCAGTGGAGTTTTACAGTGCCGAGTTGCCAGCCCAATGCCCAACCTTCCACAGAAGGCACATACACACATGCATTCATGCCTAGGGCCAATTTAGAGTATCCAATCCACCTACAGCATGTCTTTGGGATGTGGGAGGAAACTGGAGCACCCGGAGGAAACCCACGTGATCACAGGGAGGACATGCAGACTCCGCACAGAAGACGAAGACACCCCAGCTGAGGATCGAACCGGAGAGCCTCTTGCTGTGAGGCATCTCTTAACCAAACAGTGGTCTGTGGCAATTAAGAAATTGGGCTAGATGTCTCAATGGTTTCCTGGTCTACATGCCTAGTAACTACCCATGAATCTGTTGTAGGGTGAGTGTATAGCCCATTCTTCACAATTTTTCCTTTATTTCCCAAACCTGGGTTCATCATAATATAAGTAGTTTTCTGTGTTTCCTTGTCTAAAAGTCTACCTGTTTTCTATTTCCTATTTGTATCACTTTCAGCCTGTAGCAACACCAGTACTCTCATTTCAGTGCCATGGTCTGTGCTGGCTGGTGGCTCAGGTCTGGATGTGCCCTCACAAATCACCAGAAGGAATAGAAGTATTTCCTTTCCTATCCTTAGCTAGATCTGCATGTGCTTAATGTTTTCAAGTATTAATCTGTATGATACTCATGTTTCCTAGTGCCTGTGATTGCTGGCATCCCCACCCTTTCCAAGGAAGTCAGAGGTAGAGTGTTGTGCTTGCTCCCTAGTGTATTTCCCCATATGCAGTTAATAAGACCTATCAAAACAATTGCCTCCTTGACACTGTCTCCATAATTCTTTAATGTGAGGGAAAGCCCTTCCCACTTATCATATCATGAGCTAAAAATACACCTGGATGCAATGCCTTCCCAAATTATATTTGCATTTTGATCTGAGAAATAGAATGCCAGTTTGTATTTCCCAGGAATACACAAAATTTCTATAAATTTATCAGACACAGCTTTCTTTTTATAGACATGTTACGCTTTTACAAGTATGACCATGCTAACAGCAGTGTTAACATCACTAGGGAAAACCTAGCAATTGGCCCTAGTCCTCACAATTAAACAATTAAAACAAAGTATATGAGATAATGAACCTTTTTTCACTAATAACAGATTTCCTTGGTGCTCTAGGTTAGTTAATTTTGTACAGACTTGTATATCACAATATACCTTCCACCAGAACAATAATGTTTTTGAGTACTTAGGGTGAGATTGACACACTTACTTTTTACAACATTTGGTAATGAATGCTTGAATCAGTGACTAATGTTTCTATTGGCTGTTCTTTACTGTTATTACTCTGTGGAGCTAACTACAAAGCTACTATATGTTTTAATTCAGATATCTTAGATTTTACAATTCTTTCCTTTGAAAATGTCCAACCATGGAATATATTAGTTTGGATTTCTGTTGTAAACCTAGCTTGCACAAGTCGACACTTCTTAACTTTGTCATAGCATTAGCAATCAGTCCCTTTCTTGTTTATTAAAGCTCAGGCAGACTCTCTGTTAGCTCTGTCCCATTCTTTGGTTGCTGGTATACCACACAATAATAATATATACTTCCAGACCCTCATTCCTGATCAGCAACATCAGTGGGGGTGTTGTTCTTAGGGTCACAATGGACTGTGACTACTACCAATCTGTCAACTGCTCCTACAGTTGTCTGAAGGAGATGATCCATGGTTACATTCTCAGATAAGTGGATTCACTCTCCAGTAGAAGGTAAAAACAAACAGTTGAACTCTCTAAACACAGAAGTGTGGTGCAATATTAATGAAAATAGGTGATCTATCTCAAAACAGGAGCATATTACAGTGTTAGTATACCCATACCCTTGCAGCAGGTAAACACTGGCTTACTTTCTCTGTGCCAGTATATTACAGGTGCATTTGTCAGTAAAGTACTTATCACTGCAAACCTCTCTCAGCACTAAAATAACATAATTTTCACCATACAGAGAGTTACACTTACTTAGCAGTGAAAATGCTCTTTGGACTTCCAGCTGATTAAATTAAGCCAGAATTTTGCCTGCATTCCCCAGAAATGTGGAAAATAATGTAGCTGAGATTATCCCCTGGATTCACGAAACCTCCGTGTAAGACTAAATAAGTCTTACTCGGAAACTGCAGTTGAACGGTATGACGTCAGCGTGCCATGCGGCACGCTGACTCCACTTCAAGTCTAACATGGACCGTGCAGAAAGGCAGGGGGCGTGTCTGACTGCCAAGCAGTCCTAAGGTCCACACCCCTGCAAGTGTCTGAATTGTGAAATGTCAACACACATGAGCGAGTCTGCTCAAATGTCAACATACCCAACACTACACTCCCTCACATTGTAAACCCCCAGTAGAGTTATAAAATGTAAAATATCATTTTTTTTTCTAATTCCCGATATAGCTGCCCGTATTTGCGCATGTTTGTGCAGGTGTGCCCATAGCTTAGCTAGAGTTAGCAATGACGACATTGAGAGCATAATAACAAATGTTTATGCAAATCAATCCAAATAGCACTAGTTCAAATCCTACCACTCCCCTCTCTATTTTATGTTTTAAATTAGCATATGAAATAATTCCTGACATATATATGACTAAAATATTACTAAAAAGCATTGAAATGGCCTATGTATCAGTGAACAAAATGTATATATAGAAATGTAAGAAGAATCTTGACATATAAATGCCTGTAGCTAAGCAGCGCTTTACCCAGCGCAATATAATTGCCCACAGGCAAGCAGCGCTTTACCCAGCGCAATAGGTTTGCGCGGAACTGCGCACCGTGCTAACCAGCACACCATAGGGCAACGTGGAGCAACGTCGGGCAACATGGAGCAATGTGGAGCAACATTGAGCAAAGTTGCCTAAACACAGCCATACCCCCTAGCCTGTCTGGACAGTAGTAAAATAAAATGCAATGACAAGTTTTGAACCCGGGACACTGTGTACCATAATCAAAGTACTGAACCACTAAACCATGACAGCTTAGGATAAACATCCACTGTTAACATACATATACTTATAAATGGTAGATTAACCATTGCTAAGCAGGTCTGCAGTCAGCCGAGAATTTTCAAAAACGGCCAATCACAAAAAAGTGTGGGAAATGCGGCATATTTACGCTCCATAGGCGGGAATACTCACCCTAACTGATTGTAGCTCCCATCTGCAGTTAGAATGTCTGGTGCTGGAGAGGGTACTCGCTTTCGAGTGCAACGCTGGGGGATCGAGGAGTCAAAATATATGGTTTGGCTCCTAGTCCATCGTCATGAGTCTCGACTCCTGCAGGGCCAGTTCCAAGGGACGGAGTATAAGGCAGAGGCTTGGAACCGGTTGGCTCATGATCTCACCAGTGCCACAGGCATCCCTCTGACTGGTGATCAGGTCCATCACCACCATGCAGACCTGAAGAGACAGAAGCAGGACCTACTGAACCAATGGATCCAGGAGGCCTGTCATATGCAAGATGCCCCACTACTGAGTAGGTAGCCATGGAATGCAATATGTAAGACATGCTAATATAGCCTAAATAATGGATAGGTATGTCTCAATATCCCTTCATTTACTTCACAGCTGCAGGTGTCCGTACTGCGAATCAGCAAGCCTATGCAGATAGGCTGCTAAGGCTGCACCACCAGGCAGGTTAATAATTATTCTGCATGTATTGTTATATAATATATGTGAGAGAGCATGAAAAACGTGTTGTAGCCCAATAATACAGCTATAAAATGCCCTGAATAATTTCTCTGAATGTACTGTTATATAACATAAGTCATAGAGCCAGAAATAGAGTGTAGTAACCCATTAATAAAGGTAAAATAAGTCTGGAATACTATCTCTGCATGTACTGTCATATAAAATAAGTGAGCGAGCCTGAAAAAGAGTGTTGTAACCTATCAGTAAAGGTATAATATTTCTTGAATAGGTCTTCCATATGCACTGTAATATCAAATAAAGGAGAGAGCCTGTAGAAAAGAGTGTTTAATGTAATTAATAAAGGTATAATAATTGGAGTGTGTCTGTGTCACTTACTTTGAAATGTTGTTGTACCCTTGCATTAAATAAATAGTACTGTTGTATTAAGTGCTGTCAACCCACAGTTGTGCAGTCCCATATAAAGTGGATGAAGGAAGTGCCAGTAGCTGTGAAGCATATATACAGTCCTCAACAGTCGGTAAATGGCTGTCATGCATAGGTAAATCTGGTACATGAGTAGCTTGTCAAGGTGTTCCCTAGAAATGTGAGTGTGCTACATGAAATGTAGGGTTCTGTAGAAATTTAACTGAAAATGTCATGTGAATACATCCAGATATGTAGATACATAAATATAAAAATAAAATATAACTATGTAGCAGTAACATCTGCATCTTGGACAGTTAGTATGTCAGATATAGGTCAGGTATTTAATGAACTAGCCAAACCCATTACACAATCTAATGCATGTTGCCTAGTGTAATAATACATGTAGGGGATATACACCTGCAGTCAACAGGAATGTAGTGTAGACTAAAAGTACTTATAAGATGTTAATGGAGGTATCTTTTTACACCCTACTCTATGTGCATAAACAATGCAATTCCACACCTCAATGGGTATGTCTAATCTCAAAACATTTGTTGGGACATATGTCCTATTGTTTTATAAAAATATGCATTTTCTTTGATGCATGTGCCCTGTTCAAACACCACAATCATGGTGGCCTGTTGCCACCAATCATCCCTGCATGCTGTTGTAATGTCTGTCGCTCAATATATGCATGTGTTATGCTTGCTGTTCAACTGTTGGAACCCTGGTGTGTTGGGTTAATGGGAATATTACTGCATGCTGTTACAACTAATTTGGAATGCTGTTGTCTATGTTGTAATTAAACACACCTAATCACAGAATGTATGGGAAGGCCGGTCCCAGCGGACCCACCTGTCCCTCCTCAGCTGGCGATTGCACCTGGCACCAGCAGGTCCGGTGCCCAGCCCAGGCTACCCTCCTCCATTGGTCCTGTGCCACCTTTGGGTACGCCAGCTCGAGGCGAGAGTGGCTCGACTCACGGGTGAGCCTGCCCCTCCTACGCAGCCTACAGCACAGCCACCCTCGGGGCTGTGAAGGTGTAGTGGTGACTGCCCATGGGTGGGGATCTCAGTCCCACTGTTACCATCTGTGGGCTCATGGGCTTGCGATTTCCAAACATCCGTCCCCGTCAATTGTGTTCACCCACCCCATGTGTCATACTCTGCCCCTGTATGTGTCTTGTTTGTCTTGTCTGTTTACCTCCCCAACCTACCTCCCCAAATATACCTACTTCCTCTACCTCACATTCCACTCTCACCTGAAAAAAAAAAAATCTGTTCCCACAAAAAAATTACGCCCCATACATAGCTGCCCATTTCGCACACATGTCCGCTGGACATGTAAACTGATAATTAGAATTGGCAGTACAACATACTTTGTTGTCCTCACCCCTCTGGGTGGAAGGTTTCAAATTTCAATCCAAATTTGTAACATATGCACAGCTGTTGCTGGTAAAGAAATGGGCAGCTATGGACCCTCCCTACACCCATCCTGCACATCCCGAGCTGGTTTCCCCACTGTCTTTCCCTCTTTGTGCCCCCTTTTTCACCACTTTCCTATCACCCCATTTTCTTTTCTTTCAAAGAAATTAGCGCAGGGGTTAGCAGGAGTAAGCACTTTTAAGCAGTAGTTAGCGGGTTTGCGCAAGTGTGCACTTGTGTACGTTTAGCTAAGTATTGCTAAGCATCGAGCAAACTCGCACAAACCCGCTTACAACTGCGTAAAAGTGTCTTAATCACTCTGTATGTCAGGGCCCTTGTTCTGTTCAGCAGCAAAATAAAACACCTCTATCAGTCTCGAACCCCAGACCTTGGACACACTTGACTGCATGAAGTGCCACTAAGCCACAGCAGATATACAATAACTTGCTGCTGAAATAAATATATCATGCAAAACAATGAGTGAATGTAAAGGAAAAATAGGAAGGCCATAACACAAAGCTTGTTCTGTGGATCTTTAACAGCAATTGCTGTGGAATTGCATTACATGACTGTGATAAGCGAAGCAGCCATTCTAGCAGCAAATAATGTTATTGAGGCACTTTACAACCCCCACACAGTATCATAGCAGGGCAAACACTGGCATATCTGATTAGGGCAGAGGCCATACTTCCTGAATGTGATTAGCTGTGTCCCTCTGAATCCCTCTGAAAAGTACTGACGTTAGCAGAGAGGTGCTGTATTACACAATGAATAATCACAATAATAAAAGTAGACACTGTTTGTACATCATAAAAGGAGTACTAATCCATATGCACTGCTTCACTCAAGTCTACACTTACTGTCTCTATTAGTTGGAAGGTGTACCTCACTTTTAACTACCTATCCCTGACTACAAGCAAATATGTATCTGAGTGTTTCATAGGCCTGGCAGAGGCACAAACACACAGGCATATCAGCTCATCTGCTGTTACACACTCTGAAAATAGCTTTGTGAGGACTTCCACAAGCATACCCTTATGTAGGAGTACAACACAGAAATACCAAAGGATCTAGCCATGTACTGGTAGCAACTGACTGTAACAATGCCATTGTACCAGTGCTGAAAACACCTGTGGGTTGCACAGACAAAGAATAACAGGCTAACATCTGGCTACCATCTGGATAGGTTCACAGTTGGGAACTATGCAGACAGATCACCTGCCTTGATAAACCAACAGGTACACACCAATCCATTAAGTCCAGTAAGATAACACTCACACAATAAGACGTAATGCTCTCTGTATGTCTGCATCCCCCCCATATTTTAAATATACGTGTGTTTAGGGTCAACCAAGGATGTAGGTAGATATACTCAGTAGTGGAATTGTCCAGTTTACCTGAGACTCCTGTGCTAATGTCAACAATAAAAATACACAAACCTTGCAGAAGTGAGTACATCAATATGCACAGTATAACAGTCCACAAACAGTTCATGTGTCAAAAGAATACTTCTCAATAACTACTTTTGTATGGCAGTCAATTACATAAGTAGAAAATAAACTACATACTCACATATATCTTGTGTAAGCATTTGTAGGGGTGAGTTAAACTCTACACTGATAGCTCTGTACTGGAAGTGGCAACAGTCAGGTCTGTGTACAACATCTACATCACTGTCTACACCTCTAGCTTCAGATATAAGAAGTATACCAACCTTCTGACTTAAACAACAGTGTACACAGCAAACAAGCATGGGCCCCATTCTGGAAATCTGAAAGGGCTACGCCTACAAAACTTAGCAATTTATAGCATTGGGTTGCTATGACAGTGAGTACTGCAATTACCACACAGCAGTCTGCATGCATTTACTAAATGCTGGGCACCAATTGGTGCAGAGGTCATCACATGCACATGTGCAGATACCTATAAAAGCAGACTGTACTTGCTATCTCCACATGCAATCATTACATTGCACGTGATAAAGCTTCACAGAACTTGTGGATGAGTAAATACTACTTATTACTTAATAACACAAAAGTATAATTAATTAAAAATACTCAAGTGAATCAGCAACCAAATATATTAATTAAGTAAAAACAAAAAACTTAATTAATAAGCAAAGGAATTAAGTAGAAGCAAACTCTACTTGGGTAACACCAAAAAAAAAAAAAAAAATTTGTCAAAAAAAAAAAAAAAACAGACAGATCTGAAAGTGACAAACAGGTATGTGACAGAAATGTGATTACCGGCAAGTAGTAGGTGTTTATGAAGAGTACTGTAAATACTTTGAAATATGCATATGTGGCAGCAGTAGGTATGTATGCACTGATGCCATGCATGACTACTGCCATGGACAAATTAGTGTGTAGCTGTGTGCAGTGGGACATAACTGTGACATATGTAGCTCAGCATTTAATGTCAAACATCCGATCATGTCATCTATGTTCTGTACAGTACTGTGTATAATGGCTGTCTGGGGGAGTAGTGCAAACAACTATATAAACATGGATGTGACAGAGTAACACATGCATGATAATCATATAATGTGTAGCTTAGCATTGGCAACTGCTGTACCAGGCTAGTATAGTAATGTAGCATTAGCAGCTATAAATACTCCCTGTAATATTACTGTCACGCACACATGTGACAACTGTTGATGCTTTAGCAAGGCCCAACAGGTCATCCGTGAGGTCTACAGATGTACAACAGTGTGTACCTTGTGTGTGTATGGCACATACATATGTAGAGATATTTATGTGTCAGATATATTAGCATCTTAACATGTGCGTAGAGCAAGGTACATACTGCAACTTTTTGTGAAGCGTGGGCATATATATGTTATGTGCACATTTTCATGTAGGTTGTAGTGTGTGACAAACAAGACAGCATACAGTGCTGGTATATGACATGTGGTGTTTAAACGCTGTGGGTATGATTTGCTAAGTTTATAGTCTTCCAGACAGGGAGTCCTGCTAAAGATACATGGCCTGAGAATACCCTCAATGCATTATGCACAAGACTGTGCAAAATTATTACATAACTGTATCTCTCTCAACCCTTGCATAATTGATATTCCCACCATGAAAGGTGGACTGCATATGTGCCTACATGTAAATCTATATGTACACCAATGGATGTTTATATGTACACTCAAGCTCAATGTTGTAAATGTATTGCCATCCCTTTTGTTAAAAACCCTGTACCCATGAACTACCGCATAGGTGGTAGTCTACTCAACACCAAAAGTGTGATGAGACCACGGGACACAGGTGGACAGTAGTGTCCCTTTTGATAATCACAGTGCCACACTAGTCATGTAAACTGTGTACGGTCCACATGTCATCACAAAAGGTGTGTCATACATGGGATGAGAGGTCAGTGTTCCACTCTACTCATCAGTCATAAAACCCATCATAGAGTACAATGGGCCTTTTGGTATGTACCTCAGAAGACATCTACAGCAACTGTAGATGCCAGGCACAAATACCACAAAGAGTATTACTAGACTCAAACAGATGCCCTATACAGACTGTCTTCCAAAACCACAGCTACACTGTGTCGCATACTGCACACCCAGAGCCAACCTCTGCCTAACATACAAAGCTATGCCAAACCCACAGGTGTTGGACATGCTCCATGTCAACAGATCAAAATCCATACAAGCTACACACTGTACTGATCTAAACCTTGTAATGTCAAAAAGCAGAACATGCTGGAGTAGTACATTCTCATCTCAGACACATACCATACCCTGGAACTAACTACCTATCAATAGCAAAGAAAGGTCCTCATTAGCAGTCGTCATGAATAATCATGATGAATGGATGTGACATAGGAAATACAACCCGGGAATCACCTCTGTGGCTCTGCATGACAGGGGCACATGAACTTAAATTACATGGGTGTTGAAGGGCAGGGTACTGTATGGCTAGGCTTCTATAGGCCCTACACCTAATAGCCTATGAGCTACCTATGACCTGATGCACACACGCATGTACATATTGCATTAATTGCTATGTGAGGTTGACTGAGTGTGATGGTGAATGTGTAGGTGAATGTGTCAACATTGTGTATATGTGTGATAGCCTAGTGGGTAAATGTTTATATCATGGTATGTAGTGTTCTAGCTCTGTTCCCCGCAAAATATATGTATGTTATTGCTAGGCAGCAAAAGCAGTATGGTATACAGTGTGACATAGTCCCATGGTGTTGACTGGAGTGTGCCATTGTAGGCTAAAGCAGTTCATGTATGCCCATTGATTGTTAACACTAGTGAATACAAATCCCGTATGAACTGTAGTACTACCTGAAGCTGTAGGCCTAAACAGCACAGTATGGTGTATATCCACATTGCTTTGAAACACTGTTTTGTTTGTTATCTGTAGTCCCCACACATTACATACCTCAGGCATAAGGTTTTGTAAGTGCTGTCACACAGTACTGTATGGTACACAGTGCATATCTAGCAACATGTATAGTGTAGTACAGCAGTATGCCACCTATATTGATGAATGTGCACATATGTTACTTAGGGGTTTGCTATCAACAAGTAGTGTTGTGTACTGGTAGTACTGTAACTGTACTTTACAATCATTTCAATGGATGACAAATTTCTGTATGCATTTGCTTCATATATACCTCCTGTGGCTAGGTGGTGCATTGTATCACATACAGTGTGCCATGCGCTGTTGTATAGTCTTACACACTGGTTTCACTTTGTTGCTGTGCAGAACATGGTTTGCTATATAGAACGTGCCAGGCACTGTCAGGCAGTTGTGGGCTGAGCAGTGATGTGTGGTATTAAAGTGTGTATCTACTGACAGCCAATAGGTTGCTATATATGGCATTTCATTGATATCTGTACTATAAAATGTTAAGTGTGCCACAAGACTTGCTCACAATCATTATTTTATTTTCTTCCAGGGACATGTCTCATCATTGCAACCCTGCCTATTTCCCTGAAGAGGAGGAATTAATCATATCCACACTATTACAACATCACACCCTGCTGTTCTCCAGAACCAGCCAGGACCATCATGAGCGCACTGCACTGTGGCAGGATGTTGTCTGTCGGGTTAATGATGTAGGCATGCATAACCAGACTTATGAGCAGGTACGCCATCACTGCAGTGATTTAATCAGACATGTCCGGCAGCATGTCTCTGATGTCCGCAGACAACAGCTTGCCACAGGTAGTGGTGCAACATCACATCTGCCCCTCACCAGAGTGGAAGAGCTGCTCCTCAGTGTGGTGGCTCCTGGTCAACCACTACAACAAACATGTGTCATCATGGAGGCCGGAGTCACCCAGCAAGTTGACAAGGAGCGTGCAGGTAACATGCCATATCTGTAGACTACTGTTAGCTCGATTGTTAGAACATGCATATGTCAGATGTGTACTGTGTATTTTGAAGATGTGGAGCCTGGTGTTGTGCAATACTGATAATTTTGAACATAATCTGTATGCCTGTGATTGTCAACCATTGTACTACTGTAAAATTGAAAAGTCTCAGCAGCAATACCACAGTTGTTGACACTGACAAACTATCTCATAACCTTGTAGGTCCCTCTGGTGTGACAGCAAGACAGCAGACCCATGCTGGTGAGTGTTCTACATTTCATATGGCAAATAACATGTGCATGTCATAGGTGGGTTTTAGGCCATATACACATGTACAACACCTACACATAATGCATGCTCTGCACGTTTTCTGTGGGACTATGCACATCCAGTAGCATGAGTGATTGCCTCAAACACATGCTATACACAGAGCATCCCAAACAATTGTGGTACACTGTAGTGGACATTGTATAGGCAGAGTCAATACACATGCACACAACATACATCACCTTGTCATACGCAGTACATGTCAATATGATACACGTGGCCTATGTAGACACCTACTGTAAGGTCAGACTCCAGTATCCCAAATGTCATCCACACAGCACACATACTACACATGAGGGGTAGAGGCCTATCATGGGGCATTGCAAAACTCTTCAACAAAAAAGACATTCATGTCAGGCAATGATCCCTATTGAACAACTTACATACCCATGTAACAACTGCCTGTGAAATGGTTAATGTAGCCACAGTGCTGCAGTTCAGGTACTGCAAGATAGTTGCCAGTGTGGCACACATTAGTGGCCTTGAGTGACCACATGATGCTGCCTGATGATGGCTCATGGTACTACACTACATCCAGTTACAGTAACTACAGTACAACACATAGCATTCATTGCTATACACCTGACAGTTGTGTGCATCCAGCCATGGTATGTATACCTGTGAGTGATGGTGCACAGGACATTGAAAAGCATTTAATACTTGCAGAGCAATGTTGTGTCCATGTACACATTGTGTTCCAGGGTGAGGCCAATCATTGAACAACACACATGCATCAAACACATGTATACAGTTATTAACAAGGACTCTCTACACTCGCACTGCATGCTGTTGAGCAACACACATCTTGCATGCTAACACGTGTGATAGGGCTCTTTGGCTTGTGATACTGTACTCCACCATCAACCATTAATGGGTATGTTCTGGATTGCTGTTGGTGTGTGTGTGTGTGTGTGTGTGTGTGTGTGTGTGTGGGTGTGTGTTTGTGTCTACTTTAGTGAGTAGTGTATTTGTGTTCATGTGTGCATGTGTGCATGTGTGCATGTGTGCATGTGTGCATGTGTTCATGTGTGCAGGTGTGCAGGTGTGCAGGTGTGCATGTGTGCATGTGTGCTAACATCATGTACATATTGTAAAGTGTGTTTCTTGTCTCCCTCTCACAGGTGCTGAGGTTGTGTTGGTTGAGTGCAGCAGGGAACCTGAAGACACTGCCACAAATAGTGGAGATGATGAAACATGTGTTGTGGCACAGGCAGGTTTGACAGGGTCTGTCGTTGTTCCGCCAATCGACAGTACACAGCGTTCCACACCATCTATGCACACATTCATACTGCCAATACATCCCTCATCACCAATGGCCTTAGCTGAGGGACAGCACACAGTAGGCATTGACCAGGATAGTGTGGTATCTATGGCACATGCAACCCCTCACAGCAGCCATACCAAGATTCCTGGAATGGTACCATATAGGCGGATGTCCAGGGGTTCTCGTGGGAGCACTGCTGGCCATAATGCCCCTGGCAGACATGCCCCCACAGGTCTTACAACCTCAGGTATGTTCCGGGTTGTAATGCAGGCACAGGCACGTATGGAACGGTACACCAGACAGGGACTGAAGGTGTAGAAGGCCCATAACACCGCTGTCAATGACAGTATCCATGACCTTGCAGGTGCAGTGCGTCACTACACCGAGGTCATTGAAAGACGTTGGGGGGAGACATTAGATGTCCTCCGCAATGTAATGTCCATGTGCCAGGACAGTGCAGGACGGCCAAGATGTCGACGTGGACGTATGCCAGCAACATCATCAGCTGGCAGTCGTTGTGGATGACACACAAGTCACAGCCGCTCCCGTAGTGGCAGTACCAGCCCCAGCAATGTTGGAGCAGGGCTGTCAATAGACCGTCATAGAGGACCATGTGCACATAGTTCTGGCCAGTCCCAGCAGGGACATGGGTCCAGTCGACATCCCTCTTCCTCTGATGATAGTACCCAGTCTGGCTTAGTACCTGATACTGTCCGTTGCACCCCTGCCAGGCACAGGTACTGTGTCTGTGGCCAAAGACGGTGATCTGTACAGCCTGGCAGGTACAGTCTGTGGCTGTCCCACAACCTCCCGTATATGGCAGCCACATGGTGGAACTGTGTGCATGCAGACACACACACATAATCCAAACACCTAGGGCTAACACATACACACACACACATTACATCAACATTGACCCATGCTGTACTGTTGCCCCTCACACACACACACACACACACACACACACACACACACACACACACACACACACATACATGTCAATTGGATGGGTCAATGTCGGGCTCTGGCAAACCAACAACACACCCTGTGCATATGATGAAACTGTACCACCTCCTGTCATCTGTAACATTGATGCAGGAACAGGCTAACATGGTGCTGATGCACAGGGTGACTGTATAACAGTGTAGCAATGTTAGCATGTTGTCAACAGTACAGTGTAATGATATCCCTGTAGGTATATCTGAGCAGGCATGATGTATTAAAGCTATGATTATCAATGTAGTATTGTTTACAACAGTGTTAATTCCAACAATGTATTGTCCACCCATGTGCCACTTGTCTGATGTGTGTAGTTTTGGCAGCATGTGTTGGAGAGTGGACAGTACGTGTGTGATGTGCGCAGTACAGATTTGCAGGTGTACATTTGTGAACATGGTGGAGGTGCACTGTCTGCATGTACATGCATAGTGGACACATGGGAAGGGTGACATGCCCTGTATTACACAGTGTCAAGACTTCAATGTTTCTATTGATGGCCAGTATGCATTTTAATACACATATGTTTTAACTTGGGTACACATGTTTGTATGACATGTTTTGACACTATGCTGTGGGTGATACTGTTACTATCTGTCATTGGTTTGCATTCTGGTAGTGTACACAACCTCAACAGCCTGACTATAACCAATCATTAGGTGATGTCTTGACAACTGACACACAGATGTAGGTAACTCAGTAGCATTTGGATCCGTCTGGTACTATACTATACCAGTAACCAGTAGTATTGACCGCCACCCATTCCTGGGACCACTCCTGTTTGGCATATAGCCCTCTTAGGTACAAGCAAACACACTAGGGATATGTTCGTCCACATCTGGAAATGCATACAGTGGCCTACAATGCATTCTCCGGGTGAGACACTTATCCTCCACAAGGGTATCATACAGACAGATACCTGTTGTCCAACCCATGCTGTAAAGCTGTAAGCCAAATATAGCATAGTCATCCACATTTATTAAACATTGTATCCTGACAGTACCACATAGGTAGTAGCCCCAAACGTGTAGAACGGGTACAGATATGTACATATGATCAAGTGTTATGTCATCTGTCCCTTGGTATTCACATTTCCATAGGTATTCTAAAGTCCCCCGGTGTATCACATAACCAATAAGGGGTCTGTATGCATATCCACAAAGTTGTTGTACACCTATAATGAATGTCCATTATTGACAAACTTTGTTGTGTTTGAACATGTCTGAAATATACCCAAGGCATGAACCCTCACTCACACTATTCTATTGAAAATGTCATGGGTGTGTGTGACACAGATGACCTAGGCCACAGATCACTACAGTGGCTGGCCTTGTTACAAACATACATATATAATTCTATTATATAAGGGGACCTTCATTGTGTCACTACTAGACAGAGGCACAGTATTCTAAATTTATTCTGTACAATTTTTGTACCATTTCATGGGGTGGCAAAAGCCACATCACTATGGCTAGGCTTACAAATGCCCCAGGGCAGATAGCCTAGTACTATACTATGAAACTATGAAACTATGAAACGAAGGTCTGAGAAGCAGCAGCACAATCTGTCATAGGTAACAGATGCATCCATGTAGAAAGCAGGCTTCACACCTATGAACTAATTGAGGTCACATATACATATATGTATTTGCCACACAGATACCTGAAGTGTGCAATGCACATACTGTTGTTATACTGTTATGTCATACAGTAGTAAAAGCTAAACACACAACACATTGACCAACAGTATCACACAAACATACTCAGCAATTGCAGAATTCAAACCCCTACCTAGCTAAGTTATGATACTAGAGAGATACACGTTAACACAATGTGCTATATGTTTTTTTGAGAGTCTTGATTTCCACTGCTATATTTGTAGGATGCTGACATCATCAAACTAGCCAAACAGGAATATAACACTTTTAAGGTGTTTTCCTACTCTCCAAAAAGGGCAATACTCTCAAAGGAAATCACACAGAAACATTCACACCCCCCCCCCCACACACTCAGCAATTGCAGGATTCAAACCCCTTCCTAACTATGTTATGATACTTGAGAGATATGCATTAATACGACATGTTATATGCATTACTAGAAGCTTTCATTTCCACTGCTATATTTGTAGGATGCTGACATCATCAGACTTGCCAAACAGGAATATAACACTTTTAAGGTGTTTTCCTAGTCTCCAAAAAGGGCAATACTCTCAAAGGAAATCACACAGAAACAAACACCTCCACAATTGCAAGATTCAAATCCCTATCTAACTATGTTGGGATACTAGAAAGACACACATTAACACGACGCGCTATACGCTTTACTGAGAGTTTTCATTTCCACTGCTATATTTGTAGGATGCTGACATCATCAGACTTGCCAAACAGGAATGTAACACTTCTAAGGTGTTTTCCTAGTCTCCAAAAAGGGCAATATTCTCAAAGGAAATCACACAGAAACATACACACACCCCCAGCAATTGCAGGATTCAAACTCCTACCTAACTATGTGGGGATATTAGAAAGTTACGCATTAACACAACGCGCTATACGCTTTACTGGGAGTTTTTATTTCCACTGCTATATTTGTAGGATGCTGACATCATCAGACTTGCCAAACAGGAATGTAACACTTTTAAGGTGTTTTCCTAGTCTCCAAAAAGGGCAATACTCTCACAGGAAATCACACAGAAACACCCCCACACCCCCACACTCAGCAACTGTAGGATTCAAACCCCTACCTAACTATGCTATTATATTAGAAAGATATGCATTAACACGATGCGCTATATGGTTTACTGGAAGCTCTCATTTCCACTGCTATATTTGTAGGGTGCTGACATCAACAGACTTGCCAAACAGGAATGTAATACTTTTAAGGTGTTTTCCTAGTCTCCAAAAAGGGCAATATTCTCAAAGGAAATCACACAGAAACATACACACCCCCAGCAATTACAGGATTCAAATCCCTACCTAACTATGTTATGATACTAGAAAAATACGCATTAACACGACGTGCTATATGCTTTACTGGGAGTTTTCATTTCCACTGCTATATTTGTAGGATGCTGACATCATCAGACTTGCCAAACAGGAATGTAACACTTTTAAAGTGTTTGCCTAGTCTGCAAAAAGGGCAATACTCTCAAAACAAATCACGCAGACACATACACAACCCCACTCAGCAATTGCAGGATTCAAACCCCTATCTAACCATGACACTCGAGAGATATGCATTAACACGGCACACTATATGCTTTACTGGGAGTTTTCATTTCCACTGCTATATTTGTGGGATGCTGACATCATCAGACTAGACATGGTACTGTGTGTGCACTTAGTTTTATGCAATCCCAGGACAGAGACATGGGGGACAGCAGGTGTTACCAGGTTGAACAGGACTCCACAATTCTTATCTTGTGTGATCTATCTGTGGCACAGTTGCCAATCCATCCGATGACAATACATATTTCTGCACAGGTTGTTTATTTTGTGGATAAGACGTGTCTGGGATGTTGGAAAAGGCCTATTCAAAGTGTATGTGGGATGTGTGTAGCTCATTTCATTGATGTATGTCCCGGGTGGCTGCCTTGCAAACAGTCTAGCAGGTTTGGGAAACATGATCTGCCCATGAACAGTCCAAAGTTGGTAGGGTTGTGTGTTTATAGGCTTCCAATAGCTCTGTTTCTGACTTCAATCATGATGGACTCCATGGCCTTGCAGATCAGACTTCATCGACTTATAAGACTATAGTTCCCATGGTCTGTTGTGCACCAACACTTGTGTAGTGTGCCATATGTTGCTATTACACATTCAACAGTTTCATATCCTGTAGAGAGGGTGAGGCTCAACAGACTGTTCAGGTGCAGGGTCTGTTTGTTCTGCAGTTCACTTATGACACATATAGGGGCACAATGTAATCCAACTGATGCCATGTTTTCAGCTTTGGAAGGAGCTGTTTACCCATTCTACATGTGATATCTCCTGGTATGATGAGTGGGCCTTTTGTCAGTGGGAGGTGGGTATGTATGTATGGGCCTGTCTGACAGGATGTTGGCATTGTCAGTCATTTACAGTTGGCCCTGACTCAGGACATATATGAGTGTACATTGCTATTTATGACATAGCTGAAGGAAGTGTCATGGCTCTGTATGGACTCCTTCGCAGATAATCTTTCCATGACCTGGATTGGATAGTGTTTGGAGTGCACATTGTTTATTGATGATACTGATTTCGTGTTTTTTTTCTTTGCTTTTCAACTTTCTATGACCAACCTAAGTATCTGTAGTACATATTTGATTATGACAGGGTTCCACTATATTATATATGTGTCTGTTGTCATATCACTGTGTGCACAAGTCAGGATTGGTGAATTGTGAGAGGTGCCTGGGTTAACACATGCAACTGCCTGATATGTGTGGCCCACTACTGTACTCAGACATGGCCTAAGTGTGTGAGCATGTCCAGTTTGGACTTTCAGTATGTTGTTGGCTGACATTTGCCTCATTTATTCAAGTGTGTGAGCATGCCCAGTGTGAACTTTCAGTATGTTGCTGTGTGAAGTCCACTACATTTGTTGACGTGTGTGAACACGTCCAATATTAACATTTATACTATATGTGTGTTGTAAATCTAGTTGTATTTTTACTGCAGGGCTCACCTTTGTATCATAACTCTACAGGGATTATGCTGTGCCTGCAGTGTTTTCAGGAGACGCTTTGCATTGACTTATCAAATTTCTTCATACAGGCTGACCAGTGAAATACTGTCATGGTTTAGTGGTTCAATACTGTGACTATAGTGCACAGTATCCTGGGTTCGAGGACTGTCACTACTTCATATTTTCATATGGGCAGACCAGACTACTTAAAGAATAGTAAAGCAAGTATGCCCATGTTTACCTGCTTTTGCTTAACTATGCCCAACTTTGACCATACCTGCACAACATTGCTCAACGTTAACCAACACTGATGAACGCTGCCCAATATTGCTCAACATTGCCCAAAGTTGTGATACTTAGTGTGTGCAATTTTGTTTACATATACTAAATAGTGGTTAAATCTGTTTAGCACTGATTTATATTGCTTAAAACATGGCAATCATGCCTCAGGTGGTGCTGCAGGGCTGCCTATGTCAAATGCACATATTACACTCCCTATACATGTTTGAAAACAGGTATTGTCAAGTTGGGCATCTCTTTTACTATATGTGTGAGTCAGAGAGAGGTATCATTTCCAGGGTTCCTACTGAGCCATTGTATATGCTATGCATTGCCTCTTTGCCAAGGCCAAAGCATACTGGGCACACCTCCTTCTGCCTACTGGGGCAGACTCAGGTTGTTCCTCCTCCGAGTCATGCTCTGCCTGTGATGATCTTGGCAATGGTGGGATGCTGTTTGGCCCAGCCCTATGCTGCTCCTGCTGCAGCTGTTTTCGCAGGATCATATTATGTAGCATAGCACATACCATGACTATTTGGGTGCATGTAGTTGGTGAGTACTGCAAGGCTCCACCAGATGTGTCCAGGCACCGGAACCATGACTTGAGCAGCCCAAACACACGCTCAATTACATTTCGTGTTTGTGCTTGTGCCTCATTATGGCATTCCTGTTCAGGTGTGTGTGCATTTCTGATGGGTGTCATCAGCCACGGCTCCAGTGCATATCCAGCATCCCCCACTAGGTGACCATGAGGGATGTCCCCATTGGCAAATGTCTGGTACAGCTGTGTCAGATGCCAGATATGGGAATCATGGTAGCTTCCAGGGCAGCCAGCACACACATTCATTATTATGCCCTGGGCATCACACATGACCTGGTAGTTGATGGAGGGGAAACCCTTGCGGTTAAAGTAGACCCTACCCCGCTCACCGGCTGGTGCTTTGATGCATATATGCATGCAGTCTATTGCACCCACTACCTCAGGGTATTCTGCTATTTGCTGGGAAAGACGCATATTGCTGGCCAATACCTCATGGGAATTGGGGAAATATACATGATCACCGACATGTGCTGACATGGCATTCAGAAACTGGTGCAGTACCCTGGATGCTGATGCCTGTAAAATCCCCATCATATCACCAGTCGGTCTCTGGAAGGTACCTGTTGCTAGTATTCTTAGGCCAACACATACCTTGGTTTCCACTGGAATGGGTTCCCCTCTGTTGGTTCTGTGTGTGAGGCGTGACCTGCACAACTCAACAATTTGCTGCATGAGGTCTCTGTCCACTCTATAGCGCTCCACTATCTCCAGCTCATGTAGCCCCTGGTAGGTTACCCTGGGCCTGTACACTCTTCTCCGTCTCCTCACTGTGGGTTGCTCAGCAGCATTAGCATTGTCACTACCCTCAGCATGCTGCATATGTTGCCTTATAACAGCAATGGCAGCCCCTAACATTTCTTTGTCTCAGTAAAGCTTTTTCAGTTTTCACTTCTATTAGCTTACTGCAGTGTTGCAGTGTCTCTGAGAAAAACATAGTGGAAAGTTGTTTGCAGAGTTTTAAGTGCTGGGCTGGGCTGGGCTAGTGTACTGCCTGTGTAATTGGCTGATTCTGATTTGTTTCACTTGCTAGCTCATCTACTTCTCCTTGGTTAACTTCCTACTATTTGTTGTGCTTCCCTTTCCCCTTCTGTTTCCACAGGGGGCAGCGGCGCACAAACAAGTGCAAACACGCACACACCAGCTCACACGCACGTGCACATGCTTACATGGCCTAACACTTGCTGACTCCGGCTTAAACGCGTGCACACAGGCGCAAATGTACTTACACAAGTTTCAACAACCTTACACTTGCTTACTCTGGCTTAAACGCGCGCACATAGGCGCACATGCACGCACACAGTCTTACTCGGTTTTACAGGCGTGCACATGCATGCATACACGTTGCAGGCACTTCTACAAGAAACTTTAGTGTTGTCCATGGCATACACCTTCAATTTCTTGCCTTTAGCTAGGATACCTGTTGACACGCCTCTTCCAGTGATGGGTAACTGACATCAAACACATGCCACTCTGCTCCAATGAGCTTACATTCTTTCATACATACCCCCCTCATGATGTCACCTATCTTCTACTCTGATACTCTCCTTATCCTACTCTTACACTCCACAGACTTTGCTCATATGCCATGTGAAATTGGGATTCACTATTCTTACCCTCATTTGCATAGGATTGCCTACTAATGCTTGGTTACATCTCTTAGACTGAGCTTCCCCCCTTAGCAACCTCTACTCAGTAGCCATGTTGTCTTCAGCCTGCCATTCACTTGCATGGCAGATGTATATTTAGAATAAAATGCCTATTTTTGGCTTTTATTTTTTTTTTGGGGGGGGGGGGGTTACAGCCCAGCACTTTTGCGCGACGCTGCGCTACGCTTAAACTTTGGAGATCGAGGTAAAAAAAATGATTAATTTTTTTTTTTTTTTGCAACAGGTAGAATTGCCAATGGCTGTATATTTGGCCATTGGCATGGTTCCTCAACTGGATGCATCCTTTATTTGGAGCTGTCATGGCTCTGTTTTGCTATTTGCAGAATGGTACTCAGTTGACAACCAAGTACATTTCTGCAAATAACACTACTCTTACTCGGACAGGTTAGGGTTTCCTGGATCGCAAATTTACCTCATTTGCATAACTTTCAGCAGCAAATGAGGTAATTTGCATATCCTAGCCCTGTCCGTGTAAGAGGAGTTTTAGGAGCTCTCTTGCACGCCCCTGCCGGCTGTTCCTGGCTCGCTTAGCAGACATGTTGGCTGCATGGAGTCTTACTCTACTCTTAGACTCCGTGCAAGCCTTTGTGAATCTGGCCCTATGTCTTTTTATATGAAATCAGTTTTATTTGCATACGATAGTAAAATACTGAATCTTCTAGAAATTATCTTTTATGGTCTTTAACCAAATTAAAGCAAGAGTGCTGTTAGGAAGGCTAGAAGCTAAACTTTCTTCCTCTTAGCTAATGTTATGAATAGATTCCAGGCATCTCTCTCTGGCACCTCCTTTTTGTAAGAAATGCATCTCTGCACGACAGCTATTGCTCTGGCCTCAAGATTCCATTATCCTAGGGTGAATACTCTCTCCCTCATTTTCAGGCTGCCTTAGCCCTTCTTTATACATGCTTCTCCTTAGTGATTGCTGACACATGGTTAGTGATTAAGCCAATCATGGCTACATATTTTAAAGCCATGCCTTACTATTCTTTACACATTCACCAAACAAGTATTTACAGGCATTATATTTACAACTTTTACATCACCTTTACCTTTCTTTTAGGGTTTTCCCACCTTTTACTGATGAGAACTGCCATTAAATTTTAAAGTATACACATACAGACAGCAATCTACAGCTGTAGATATTGGTGTAAGAATATAGATATAGCTATAAATATAGATATCATAGCAACATATATAAGACTTCATTGTTTCTTTTACTTTTGCTGTACAGCACCTAGGAAAAAATGGCAGCCACAAATTTAAAAGTGATTGATAGCCATAGTGATGTTTGTTCTGTTTTGGCTAGCAAACTCATTGATGGGATATGCTGAATTTTATTTCATAATTACAGTCGACTGCACTCTAATGGAAGGTATTTTGTCCGGTCTGTAATAGTAAATACATAATGTGGTTTGAATAAAGATTGTAAAGAGGATTCAGGAACTCATGGAATGTGTATTTAAGTGACCTGACTGGTACAATTATAGAACTAGTTAGCATAAAGATTTTTAAGGAGTGTCCTTACGGAAGACAGGATAACAGTAGCTTGTTTTATTTCATAGCATTAAGTTTATTTTCTAGTGTATGACACATACACAGTCACCACAGATTCTAGCCATCCTATCAATCTCTAGTATATGGCACACATACAGACACTAAAGACCCCAGTCACCTTATCAATCTCTAGTATATGACACATATACAGTCATCACAGACCATAAGTCTCCCTGTCAGTCTCTAGTTTATGAAACATACAGGCAGTACAGACCCTAGACACCCTATAGGATGTTCAGCTACAGTAGTACATATATTCTCCCCACTCAATGAGCCCAAGAGCCAATAATCATACCTAAAGCAAAGTAGGAAGCATACTAGCCCTCTTAGTAGGACTTTTACCTGTACTTTACTTCTTTGCATCAGAAAAAGTGCCCTCTGTTTGAAAATTAATCATTATATTTTGCAACAGAAAAAAAAACGGAAAATGTTACCAGTTCAGACAAAATAAGCAGAAAATTCATTGTAATTTTCAAAATGAATAATTGTTAAGGACTACTAGGTAATTCACTAAGTAAACAGATTGAAACAAAAATGGCTTCCTTCAAGCAGATGCTTAGTATAGCAAAATCTACATCCTTGTTAGGGATAGTATAACAAGCGTTTTTCAGTACAAATACAACTGCAATAAGAAATCAAGATCATGGTAGTTAAACCATTTTATAAGATGAATACTACATAGCACGATATTAATACTTGGCAAATTTCAGCCTTTGTATGTCAAATAATCAACTAGATCACTCAGAACTTTAAAAAATGATAGGGCATTATACTGTTTGTCATTTCTAATGACTGAAAATCATCATAATTTATCAAAATGCACCTCTAAACTTGCTTATCTAATAGAAGTATATGCCAGCACACCCATCCCTTTGAAGTACTTGTATAGAAAAGTATAGCATTTCAAATGAATACAAGCATTTCTGTTTAATAAAAAGGTATCCTTTAGCATGTCATTTTGCAACAGGTGAATGAAGTTTGGCATAACCATTCTGAAAATATAAGGAGCACTCTCCCCTACAGCAACTAACCATACTTGTATAAGGTGGTCATACTAGTCCCTGGCAGCCAAGCAGACCTTACTCCAACCCTTCCATCAGTTTCCTTAAATATCCCATCCTTACATTCCCTTAGGGATTTAAGCTCTAGAAAATGCACAGACCCTCCTTACTTTCCATTTGTACATCTTTGTAATAAGCTTGGCTGCACTTTCCCATAGTCATATGAATGCGTACCATAAGTAGATAATAAAAAAAAATATGATCTTCTATATGTTATTTGCTTGTTTTTTTTTGGGGGGGGGGTTTGTAAGGATACTGTGAAACATTCAGAGATATGTCTCCCCTACCCACACACAAAAAAGTAACACAATTTCTTCACATTCTCATAAATTTAACTTAACAAGACACTATTAAAGCAACTTCAACCCACTGCTTTGGAGTCATACTGGTGACATCTCTGTATAACACACTGCTTCCCCCTCCTGCCATACATTCCCTTTGTACTTTGTTTGCCTCATTGTTCCCTCAGTGCAAAAGATTTTAGAAGAAGTTGTTTGTGAGGGACATGGTGAGAGAAAACTTTCTAAAGATCACCTAGACCACTGGCAGTGCTCCTGATTCATGCAGCTCACTTCCGGATGAAAAAAAGAAGTGGCATAAAATCTGCAGCAGGTAATAAATGCCATGTAAGATCATGCTGCCAGTAATCCCGTTATTGCTTCAGCTCCAGGCATACACTTTGCAGTTTGTTCAGTGGAGTTCAATAGCACATATGTTCAGAGCAATGACTGCGTTCATGTACGCCCATTACAACTGCATGTCTAACTATACAATAAAGGCTCTTTAATTTTCAAAAACTTGCACACTGATTAGACAGATAAATCATTGAGACAACTGTAAAATCAAGCATATCCCAACATAAAAAAATCCAACCACTGAAGTCTTCTTGAGTGACTGCACTTTATATTGGGTTATGATCCATTATTACAGGCATAGCATATTTTACAAGGAACACAGCAAAATATAAGAAAAACCCTAGATGTGATGCAAAATTCTAGACAACTGAGGCATATGGTCACCAATAGAACGAATGATCAAACTTCCAGTAACCATACCACTCAACTGTCAAGAGGTTTGCTGAATTTTCCTGATTTTCCTCATATTTTTGCTCTGTCCCTTATAAAATGTTTGATTTTTCTGGCAAATCACTGAAGGTTTCTGCCAGTCGTTAAAGCCAGCCATTAGATTTTTTCATGCTTTCCATTTTACACGTAATGCATGCTGATGCCAAAAATTGTTGCTCTTTTAAGTCACTTAAATTAGTATTGAAAAACAATCCCAGATTCTACCTTTTATACCCCCGTTACTTTTGTTATCCTTTGTCCGGAATTCTGTCCAAAGTAGCTGAAACATTAGCCAGCAAAATTTAAAAAAAATGAGAGAGAGAGAGACAGAGAGACAGAGAGATAGAAAGAGAGAGAGAGAGAGACTACTTTAATGTACTGTGTAAGCATGCAGTCATAGGTGCCATACATATAAGTTCAACTACAGTACTGAGTGCAGGAGAAAGTACACCAAAGTGCCATCATACAATTAAATTATTTAAAAAAGTAAGCAGTTTCTTTCTTTGTTTCTTTCTTTCTTTCTTAAATAACAGCATTGTATAACAGTAATAATCCACTCTTGGGTGTGAGTATCGCATGATTTACCCATGAATGCCTTTGTTTAATCACTGGGGCTCTGCCCTTGTTATCAAGTCATGCTAATCATCGGTAAATCCAGTGATATCCATACCCAGTAAGTGATCATTGCTAAATTAGACCAGCATTTTTGAAACACATATAGTTATCTATATTTCACTTCTAAGTTTGAAGTGTGTCATTCATAGCAACTTAAACTGGCATTCCATTAATCACTTTCTGTGCTATTACATCCTGTTTATGCATTTCTACAGTCTTGTGACATATAGTGAGGGTTTGATTTTGCTGTTTGACAAATGTTGATTTTTATATTGCAATTCTTCACACACACACACACACACACACACACACACACACACACACACACACACGCACACACAAAATAATAATAATGAAATACTTCATATGTGCATATCAGTACTCATGTCATGATCCCATACTTATGTAATTAAAAAATAGTAGCCTTTCTTTATATTATTTCTCCAAGGCATACAACACCAATGTAGTAGTTTGCTGTATTCCTTTGATTGTTTTAAAATCTTAATAATTTAGTAAGATGACCAGTTCAAGGCAGAGAGTTACAATTGGGTTTCACAGTACAATTAATTAAAAGGAAAACAATCCCAGGATTCATTACATGTGTGCATGATGCGTTAACTCATCTCATTTTGCTCATTGAATATTCAAGCTGTTAAAGAAACCTATATGTTCAGCAATATCAGTTCATGCCCAGAACACCTGCTAACAGCCACACACAGGTGCACAAAGGCAAGAGCCCACAATCTAAACAAAATGTTGCATCACCAC